>NC_035444.2:83421674-83608053 GCF_002127325.2 Helianthus annuus | reverse complement strand
GCATCATAGCGGGCAGTGCAACAAGGGTCGTTGTCAGAGATGTCACAAGCTGGGTCATGAAGCTAAGGATTGCAGGAGCCCATGTCCCGCGAATCAGAATCGCCAACAACAACAACCAGCTCCACAGAACCACCAGCAGCAGCAACAGCAGGGCAATAAAGGATGCTTTCTGTGTGGCGCTGAAGGCCACTTTAAGAGGAACTGCCCCCAGCTGAACCAGAATCAGAACAACAACCAAATAAATGGGAACCACAATGGAAACAACAACGGAGGCAACAACGGAGGTAACAATAATGGCAATGGCGCCCAAGGTCGTATGTTCGTGATTGGTCAGGGTGAAGCAAGGAACGATCCCAACGTTGTGATGGGTAAGTTTCTTCTGGATGATTTCTATGTTACTGTTTATTTGATTCGGGTGCCGATACTAGCTACGTGTCCTTAAAAGTTAGTCAGATGCTTAAGCGTACTCCAACACTTCTGAACACCAAGCACCTCGTAGACTTAGCAAATGGTAAAAGTTTAGAGGCTACACATGTAGTTAAGGGTTGCAAGCTTGTCCTTGCCGATCAGACCTTTTCTATCGACCTCATTCCTATTGTTCTGGGTAGTTTTGACGTCGTCATTGGAATGGATTGGTTATCTCAACACCAAGCGGAGATTATTTGCAAGGAGAAAATCGTTCGTATCCCTCGTTCTGGTAAAGAACCCCTCGTGATTCGTGGCGACAAGAGTGGTGCTGTTGTAGGCATCATCTCCTTCCTTAAGGCCCAGAAGTGTTTGCGGAAGGGCCACACCGCTATTCTAGCCCTCGTTTCTGATGCATCCTCAGAAGAAAAAAGATAGAAGACATTCCTATTGTACGCGACTTTCCTGAGGTATTTCCTGAGGAATTATCTGGTCTTCCGCCTCATCGCCAAGTTGAGTTTCAAATCGAGCTAGCTCCTGGAGCAGCACCAGTAGCTCAAGCACCTTATCGTCTAGCTCCATCCGAACTCGAAGAACTGTCTACGCAACTACAAGAACTCTTGGAAAAGGGATTCATACGTCCTAGCTCTTCGCCTTGGGGAGCTCCAGTGTTATTCGTAAAGAAGAAAGACGGTACCTGAGAATGCGTATTGACTATCGCGAACTTAACAAGGTGACCGTGAAGAATCGTTATCCTCTCCCACGCATTGATGACCTATTCGACCAGTTGCAAGGGTCGAGTTTCTACTCCAAGATTGACCTGAGGTCAGGCTACCATCAACTGAGAGTCCGGGAGGAGGACGTCTCCAAAACAGCATTTAGAACTCGTTACGGCCATTATGAGTTTTTGGTTATGCCTTTCGGATTAACCAATGCACCTGCAGTCTTCATGGACCTCATGAACTGAGTGTGCAAGCCTTACCTGGATAAGTTTGTCATAGTGTTCATCGACGACATCTTGATCTATTCTAAGAGTCAGGAGGAACACGACCAACATCTGAGGCTTATTTGGAACTTCTTCGGAAAGAGCAGTTGTATGCCAAGTTTTCGAAATGTGACTTCTGGCTTCGCGAAGTCCACTTTCTAGGCCATGTAGTAAACAAGGATGGGATTCATGTAGATCTATCCAAGGTTGACTCGATCAAGAACTGGCCTGCACCCCGTACACCAACAGAAATCCGCCAATTCTTGGGTTTGGCAGGATATTACCGAAGATTCATCAAAGATTTCTCAAAGATTACGCAACCTCTCACTTCACTGACTCAGAAGGGTGTCACCTATCGTTGGGGTGATGCATAGGAATCTGCGTTCAGCACTTAAAAGATAGACTTTGTAGCGCGCCTATCCTCTCATTGCCTGAAGGCACAGAAGATTTGTGGTTTATTGCGACGCTTCCATCCAAGGACTTGGTTGTGTGCTGATGCAATGTGACAAGGTCATTGCCTATGCATCACGCCAACTTAAGGTTCACGAAAGGAACTACACTACACACGACTTGGAATTGGGAGCAGTTGTTTTCGCGCTTAAGATATGGAGACATTACCTGTACGGTACCAAGTGCACCATTTACACCGATCACAGGAGTCTCGATCATATCTTCAAGCAAAAGGAATTGAATATGCGACAACGCCGATGGGTAGAGCTCTTGAATGATGCCGAATGCGCGATCAAGTATCATCCGGGCAAAGCCAATGTTGTGGCCGATGCTCTCAGCCGAAAGGATACTATACCTAAGCGTGTACGTGCGTTACAGCTTACCATCCAATCTAACCTTCCCGCTCAGATTCGCGATGCTCAGGTTGAAGCATTGAAAGCAGAAAACATCAGGGCTGAGTCCTTACGAGGGTCGAGGCAACGGCTAGAACAAAAGGAAATGGTGCCTACTATGTTAACGGATGCATCTGGGTCCCATTTATGGAGGCTTACGCAAGCTTGTGATGGATGAAGCACATAAGTCTCATTATTCAGTACATCCTGGTTCGGATAAGATGTACCACGACCTAAAGACTACATACTGGTGGCCTGGTATGAAAGCCAACATAACAACCTATGTCAGTAAATGCTTGACTTGTGCTAGGATCAAGGTCGAATAATAGAAACCATCAGGCCCACTTCAACAACAAGAGATACCTAAATGGAAAGGGAGCAAATTTCCATGGATTCGTTACTGGCCTGCCCAGATCTCAACGCGGAAATGATACCATTTGGGTGATCATGGATCGACTGACCAAGTCTGCACATTTTCTGCCTATCAAGGAAACGGATAAGTTTTCTACCCTAGCAGACATCTACCTAAAGAAGTGGTATCAAGGCACGGAGTGCCAACCTCCATCATTTCTGATCGTGACGCACGTTTACCTCTGAACTGTGGCAAGCTATGCACAAGTCGTTTAGCTCACGTTTAGATATGAGCACCGCTTATCACCCACAGACGGATGGGCAATCTGAACGCACCATCCAAACCCTTGAAGACATGCTTAGGGCATGTGTAATAAGATTTTGGTAACGGCGGGGAAAAGCATCTCCCGTTAGTGGAGTTTTCATATAACAACAGCTACTACACCAGCATCCAGGCCGCTCCGTTTGAGGCATTGTATGGACGCAAGTGCCGATCACCTCTCTGTTGGGCAGAAGTTGGTGACAGCTAAATCACTGGCCCAGAACTCGTAGTAGATACAACCGAGAAAATTGAGATACGACAACGAATGGCGGCAGCTTGTGCCCGTCAGAAAAGCTATGCTGATAAGTGAAGAAAGCCACTCGAGTTCCAGGTTGGGATGAGAGGGTGCTACTCAAAAAAGTCCTCACCTTGGAAAGGTGTAGTTCGTTTTGGCAAACGAGGCAGACTCAATCCGCGTATGTCGGACGTTCGAAATCGTTGAGAAGATTGGCAAAGTCGCTTATAGGTTGAATCTACCTGAAGAACTCAGTGGAGTTCACAACGTATTCCGCGTGTCAAATCTGAAGAAGTGTCTGTCAGACGAGACCCTCATAGTTCCTCTCAAGGAACTCAGTGGAGTTCACAACGTATTCCACGTGTCAAATCTGAAGAAGTGTCTGTCAGACGAGACCCCTCATAATTCCATTTATTCCGTACAATTTATTATTGATAATTAAAGTGCTTAATGACTGTGCTGAATCACTTAATTGCTTTCTGATATCTGTGTTATGCTTACATGTGCTTGTTAACATACTAGTTGTATGCAGAAAAGTCATTAAATAGTCCGCTATGCTTTCCTGAGTGTCAAAATTAATAATGTCACGCTCCGACACGTAAAACAAAACGTGGTGGATCGTCGGGTGTTGTAACAGAATCATTGTTTCATAACGCATGGAAAATTGAAATGTTGTTTTATTGATTTAAAAGAATTATAATGTCTTAACAAACAAGATAGTAAAACAAAATTTAAATAGTCTTGCATCTTTTATGGTCACCAAGGCCTTGTCCAATCCTATGTGAGCATGCGTCAATATTATCATCAAATATCATCAACTATCGTACCTGAAACACATGTGAAAATACATCAGCATAAAAATGCTGGCGAGTACATAGGTTTTGTGAAAATAGGATTCATGACTTAGGTTTAAGAAAATGTTTAATGAAAACTTGTCATGAATCCAGTTTAAGTGTTTGCTTTTATAAAACGTTTGAAAAGCGATAATAAAGTAGATGATATGTAAAAGAGTAATGTAAGGTTAAGTGAATAACCAAGTAAAAAAATAAGTTGTTTATAAAACAATGTCTTGTGAAAAATATGTTATTTGTGTAAAAATGTATAAATCCAAATTGAATGATTTAAATAACGCTACGACATGTAATATAATACAAGCACTATATATATAGGAAGTACCAGCGGCGTATCCACCATGCTTGTATCACATTACACACGTCTCGCTACTTAAATCACTTACCCAAACAAACCACCAATGTAAATTGCCCATGACTAAACCATTTGTCAAATGTCATTGTGAAAACCATGTCAAAGTGTTTATGTCAAAATGTAGCCCGCGAAATGTGTATATCAATATCAAAAAGTCAATGTCAAATGTCAATCAAGTAATGTGTAATCATAATGTCATGTGTGGCAAGTGAAATATGTATCGACTAAACCATAGGTAAAAATGCACAAACAATGTACTAAGTATGATGAACATACATAGCATGGAATGTCATGTAAAACGACGTACTAAGTATGCACATAATGGACATACATAGCACATGGTGTAAAATGTACTAAGTATGATGAACATACATAGCATGGAATTTCATGTAAAACGATGTACTAAGTATGCACACAATGGACATACATAGCATGGGGTGTAAAATGTACTAAGTATGATGAACATACATAGCATGAAATCTCATGTAAAACGATGTACTAAGTATGCACACAATGGGCATACATAGCAAAAACGCAATGAAATCATGTACTAATAGTGTACTAGTGAATATAGCAAGTGTATGATATGAAAACATGAGAAGCATGAAAGTAACAAGTAGGCACATGTGTTTCACCCCAAAACGATTGAAAAACGGTAAAAGAGGGGACTATGTACTCACTTGAGATTGCTTAGAAGTCCTAGGATAACCACCAAGCAATGCTAGAAGATCACGGAATCAAACGGCACCTAGTATAGGTATCTATGTTAATAAACGGACCTAAATCGGGGGATTGGATAGTATGAGGTTTCGTAAACCAAATGAGTATTGGAACTCATATGGCATGGTTAAACAAAGCCCACATACTGAAACGAAACTTATCCTAAGTGCTTTTGACCCGTTACGACCCGCTTAGGTAGCTTATGCTACTTTAACGCATCGTTTGCGTAAAACGCGTTCGGTCCACTTAACTAGTCCTATGACAAGTGTTATATGCCTTAACATGTCTAATATTATTGTCTAATCAGTTTAGATGTCAAAACTTAGGTTACATATGCTTAAAATGAATTTATGCGTAAAAAGGGCATTTTGGTAATTTTCATAAGGCATAAGAATTACTTATCATACAACTACTTAAACGACGTGACCATAAGGTATAACCTTAAAAGGTTATTTCATATACAACTATGGTCACCTAAAGTGTTTGGTCGGATCTTAATGATCGCCCTAATGGGTCGGGTTTGTAAGCAAAAGCGATTGTTTAGATCGCTTACCTTACGACCCTAGACAAGCACAACTCTAAAAGCGACAAGCTAAACATGCTAGAACATGTTTAGTAAAGTTAGAAAACAGGTTTGGTATTAAAACAAACGGTTTTAATACCCTAGAGTAGTTTGGTTACAAAATACGCGAGAAAACGCATTTTGGCCGAAACTACGACTCGTCACTAAGCCTAGATAACGTGGTAATCAGTAGGTATAGTCACTAGGGACTATAACCATCGTGATTACGCTCACGTTATGAAGTTCAAACGAACTTCGCATTGACCATAAACTGGTTAATGCAGAAAGTCAAACACAGTTTGACTTTAACGCTAAAACGAACGAAAAATGCAAAAGAATACTTACAGAAGGTCCCCGAAAGATTGATTTCCAAGTATTTCTCAGGTATGAAGTGATAACCACTCCAACTTAGAGAAAATCTCAGAAATCAAGTGAGGAAAGAATGAGATGAAGGTGGGTATTTATAGGAATGGCACAACTGTTAGGATCGTTCATCGCGAAACGTGCTTCGATCTCGGCCTTCCAAGTGGGCACATGGTATTTGGATACCATGGGCTCTTAAAAACCATCAAATGGTATTGAAAATGTTACAAAATAGCCCCTAAACTTCAAGTTAAGTGCTGAAAATGGACCTGCAAGTGCAAAAATGGAGTTTCTGCCCAGATCAGTTGCTCGCGTAGCGCCACAAGGTAGGCAGGAGTTGCTCGCGCTACGCTAGCATGTGCCAGATACAGCAAAGTTTCAAAAATGGTAGAAATGGTCCCTGCACCTGTTTAAGGCCTTTTTCGATGTGTTTAAACCCTGTTAACTCATTTTAAGGCTCTAAAATGAAGTTAAAGTATAGGGAACTCAAAACATGCTCAAAAACATCTCGGATGTCGGTTCGTTTGGTCGTACGGTTGCGTTGTTTGCATAATTACGACGGAAGTCATAACGAACGCAAAAACGATCCAATTTAAGCGACGAATGGGTTTTTATCATGCCAATCACTAAAACATAATATTTTAATGATTACATAAATTTTTGGATGTCCGGAAGTATTCAGAACATAAGTTATGCGCGAAAATGCAAACTTATGCACTTTTTGACGCTTTTAGTCCCTGAATGACCAAAAAGTTTATTTTAGCACACCGAACACCTCAAAGCCTATTTCTAAGCTATGTAAAGGATAGTTAGGGTGTGTTTAACATATGATCATGTTCCGGAAGGTTTGTTACAGTACAAATTCACATACTTTCGCAGTTTGTCGAATTTAGTCCCTGTAAGCGAATAAACTTGATTTCGGCATACCAACCCATCCAAAACTTATTTCTAAGTTATGTAAAGATTATTTAAGGTATGTTAAGCCTTTGTCACTATTCCGGAATGTTGTTGCATTAAACTGGTTATATTCACGCATCAGATCGCGTATAACCTTCCAGAAAGCGATTTAAAGCCCGAAATCGAACAAGAATTGATATGTGCAAACGATACACATATTTTACAAATACCAAGTATGAAACATAATATTTCATTGATTTGGTTTTTGTTTGATGGTCACGGAGGCACAAGTGTCACAGTCTCCCCTACTTTAGGAAATTTCGTCCCGAAATTTATTCGTAGGAGTCTGTCTGTGACTTTGTGTCAAATAACCACTAGAGATATGAAAGGCAAAAATCCTGTCATTTCTTTAACATACATTCTTCAAAAACGAAAATGAACAGAAGGAGTCATTTTCCTCAACGAGTATTCTTCAGAAGCGGAAATGAAGGAATAAACAAACGGAGATTCATTTCCTCAACGGACAATCTTCAGAAACGAAAATGAACAGACGGAGTCATTTTCAACGGGTGCTTCATCAGAAACGGAAATGAAGGAATAAACAAACGGAGATTCATTTCCTCAACGGACAATCTTCAGAAACGAAATTGAACAGACGGAGTCATTTTCAACGGATGCTTCATCAGAAACGGAAATGAAAAGGATAAACAAACGGATATTCATTTCCTCAACGGACAATCTTTAGAAATGAAAATGAACAAACGTAGTCATTTTCAACGGTTGCTTCCTCAGAAACGGAAATGAAAAGGGGTAAACAAACGGATATTCATTTCCTCAACGGACAATCTTCAGAAACGAAAATGAACTGACGGAGTCATTTTCAACGGTTGCTTCCTCAGAAACGGAAATGAAAAGGGTTAACTCTAGATACATGACAAAACTTGCTGTGGTTTCTATGCACTAAATTCCATAATTATGTACGTGTCCATAATTACGTAATTTCTTGCACAGTCCGCACAGTGCATTTCATAATGTGTAGGGGAAGAAAATCAAACCTGTGATGAGTGTGGCTAGACTATCATAGGGTCCTTTTAATTAGATCGACAAATGATCACTTTAATTTGACCACCAAGGAGTCTTTTTAGCTATATCATCACATGATATTCCTAACCAGATTTTTGGATCAATCTGTTTAACTAGACTACTCAAGGGGTCTGATTTATGGAATAATACTTCATAACCCAAGGTACTTTATTACAACGTAGAAGTCCATTAAGGATTTCAGATAGTACCTTTGGATATCCTACTATGAATCCCTTATACGAAGATATGGAAGGTTCTACGAGGATTTGGATAACAGAAATTTGGATCACACAAAAAAACATAAAAGGGAACACATAAGCACATAATCACATAATTGATTAACTTGACCTTTAATTTGTTATCTTTGGACACGAACATTTAAAGCACACCAGGAATCCAATCCGTGGATTTCATTTGGCACTTTAATCATTTTAAAGAATCTATCTATGAAGATAGGAAAATCTTAATAGGAATTCGGCTTTGTCCTTATTGAATTGTAATGTACGTATTGAATCATACAAAGAATTCAATTAAGGGCTCCGATGAACGTTACCCATCCACAAGGATCTAATTATGAGGATAGAAAGATCCTATATGGATTTTGGAATTTGTGTAAAGAGAGGTGTTTCGACACCTTGCACTAGGCATGCTTAAGTCGATACACAAGGTAGAAAGTTCATGAGGTTGAGGCGCTAGATATGCCAAGGCGACATATGAAGCAGAATTTGAAGATTGAGCAGCAGCAGGATTTGTAACAGCTTTGCTTTGGATTGCAAAGCGGCACAAGTTAACCAAATGTCCCCATCGTCCACCGTGGGTACATTTGAAACAGGGTATTTGATTCGGATGATGATGGTGGCATTGATTGCACCAAGGAGCAGTTCCATTATACGGCTTCATCCCTGAGGTGAGTCATGGTGATAGCTAAATCAACAGTCCTCTGGAGTACGACGCCTATTTGCTGGGTAGTTGCAGCACCTGGTTCGGACATTTGAGTGTTGTTGCGATGAAGTGGCATCTTGAAGACAATGGAAGGCATAGGAGGAAACAAGCGAAAGATAGTCAAAAGGAAATGACAACGCATGAAGGTTGTGACCATTTGTTTGTTACCAAAGGCAAACAAATGAGACGGTGACTAATCAAAGTAAGCGGGTCAATATAATGTATCGCGAAGACATGCTCGCCTATAAGTGGACACTCACCCCAAGAGTTCCCAGGTAAGAGTGACTGGTCCGATACTACGGATTTATACGAACACTCTAGCCTTAGACAGAAGACCCAGGGTACAGGCACCCACTCTTCCAGTTTGCACGTGTTCACATTATTTAGACCCAAACTCTGACGAGATTTTGAAAACTTTGAAGGTTCGAAACCTTATAACAAATCATCCTAGAACAGATGATTAGTTTTCAAAGCAGATCAAATTTATGTTCTTGTTGTGGTTGTCACTTAAGGATAAGTGACCGTATTGTTTTATGACTAAACGCAAGTAAACTCGCGTTAGGGTCCTAGGAAGGTTATAGACTAGGTCAAAGCATTACTAATAACCTAATTCCCTATAACCATTGGCTCTGATACCAACTCTTCTGTCACACCCCGACCACGTAAAACAACAAAACTTGGCGGAATCGTCGGGGAGTGTTGTAACAGAATCATTGTTTCATAACACATGGAAAATTGAAATGTTGTTTATTGATTTAAAAGAGTTATATATATAATGTCTTAACAAACAAGAAGTAAAACAAAATTTAACTAGTCTTGCATCTTTTATGATCACTAAGGCCTTGTCCAATCCTATGTGCGCATGCGTCAATATTATCATCAAATATCATCAACTATCGTAACTGAAACACATGTGAAAATACATCAGCATAAAAATGCCGGCGAGTACATAGGTTTTGTGAAAATAGGATTCATGACTTAGGTTTAAGAAAATGTTTAATGAAAACTTGTCATGAATCCAGTTTATGTGTTTTCTTTTACAAAACGTTTGAAAAGCGATAATAAAGTAGATGATATGTAAAAGAGTAATGTAAGGTTAAGTGAATAACCAAGTAAAAAAATAAGTTGTTTATAAAACAATGTCTTGTGAAAAATATGTTATTTGTGTAAAAATGTATAAATCCAAATTAAATGATTTAAATAACGCTACAACATGTAATATAATACAAGCACTTATATATATGAAGTACCAACGGCGTATCCACCATGCTTGTATCACATTACACACGTCTCGCTACTTAAATCACTTACCCAAACAAACCACCAATGTAAATTGCCCATGACTAAACCATTTGTCAAATGTCATTGTGAAAACCATGTCAAAGTGTTTATGTCAAAATGTAGCCCGCGAAATGTGTATATCAATATCAAAAAGTCAATGTCAAATGTCAATCAAGTAATGTGTAAACATAATGTCATGTATGGCAAGTGAAATATGTACCGACTAAACCATAGGTAAAAATGCACAAACAATGTACTAAGTTTGATGAACATACATAGCATGGAATGTCATGTAAAACGAGTTACTAAGTATGCACACAATGGACATACATAGCATGTGGTGTAAAATGTACTAAGTATGATGAACATACATATCATGGAATGTCATGTAAAATGATGTACTAAGTATGCACACAATGGACATACATAGCATGGGGTGTAAAATGTACTAAGTATGATGAACATACATAGCATGAAATGTCATGTAAAACGATGTACTAAGTATGCACACAATGGGCATACATAGCAAAAACGTAATGAAATCATGTACTAATAGTGTACTAGTGAATATAGCAAGTGTATGATATGAAAACATGAGAAGCATGAAAGTAACAAGTAGGCACATGTGTTTCACACCAAAACGTTTGAAAAACGGTAAAAGAGGGGACTATGTACTCACTTGAGATTGCTTAGAAGTCCTAGGATAACCACCAAGCAACGCTAGAAGATCATGGAATCAAACGACACCTAGTATAGGTATCTATGTTAATAAACGGACCTAAATCGGGGGATTGGATAGTATGAGGTTTCGTAAACCAAATGAGTATTGGAACTCATATGACATGGTTAAACAAAGCCCACATACTGAAACGAAACTTATCCTAAGTGCTTTTGACCCGTTACGATCCCCTTAGGTAGCTTATGCTACTTTAAACGCGTCGTTTGCGTAAAATGCGTTCGGTCCACTTAACTAGTCCTATGACAAGTGTTATATGCCTTAACATGTCTAATATTATTGTCTAATCCGTTTAGATGTCAAAACTTAGGTTACATATGCTTAAAATGAATTTATGCGTAAAAAGGGCATTTTGGTAATTTTCCTAAGGCATAAGAATTACTTATCATACAACTACTTAAACGACGTGACCATAAGGTATAACCTTAAAAGGTATTTCATATACAACTATGGTCACCTAAAGTGTTTGTTTAGATCGCTTACCTTACGACCCTAGACAAGCACAACTCTAAAAAGCGATGAGCTAAACATGCTAGAACATGTTTAGTAAAGTTAGAAAACAGGTTTGGTATTAAAACAAACGGTTTTAATACCCTAGAGTAGTTTGGTTACAAAATACGCGAGAAAACGCATTTTGGCCGAAACTACGACTCGTCACTAAGCCTAGATAACGTGGTAATCAGTAGGTATAGTCACTAGGGACTATAACCATCATGATTACGCTCACGTTATGAAGTTCAAACGAACTTCGCATTGACCATAAACTGGTTAATGCAGAAAGTCAAGCACATTTTGACTTTAAAGCTAAAAACGAACGAAAAACGCGAAATAATACTTACAGAAGGTCCCTGCAAGATTGATTTCCAAGTATTTATCAGGTATGAAGTGATAACCACTCCAACTTAGAGAAAGTCTCAGAAATCAAGTGAGGAAAGAATGAGATGAAGGTGGGTATTTATAGGAATGGCACAACCGTTAGGATCGTTCATCACGAAATGTGCTTCGATCTCGGCCGTCCAAGTGGGCACATGGTATTTGAATACCATGGGCTCTTAAAAACCATCAAATGGTATTGAAAATGTTACAAAATAGCCCCTAAACTTCAAGTTAAGTGCTAAAAATGGACCTGCAAGTGCAAAAATGGAGTTTCTGCCCAGATCAGTTGCTCGCGTAGTGCCACAAGATAGGCAGGAGTTGCTCGCGCTACACTAGCATGTGCCAGATACAGCAAAATTTCAAAAATGGCAGAAATGGTCCCTGCACCTGTTTAAGGCCTTTTTCGATGCGTTTAAACCCTGTTAACCTCATTTCAAGGCTCTAAAATGAAGTTAAAGTATAGGGAACTCAAAACATGCTCAAAAACATCTGGATGTCGGTTCGTTTGGTCATACGATTGCGTTGTTTGCATAATTACGACGGAAGTCGTAACGAACGCAAAAATGATCCAATTTAAGCGACGAATGGTTTTTATCATGCCAATCACTAGAACATAATATTTTAATGATTACATAAGTTTTTGGATGTCCGGAAGTATTCAGAACATAAGTTATGCGCGAAAATGCAAACTTATGCACTTTTTGACGCTTTTAGTCCCTGAATGACCAAAAAGTTTATTTTAGCACACCGAACACCTCAAAGCCTATTTCTAAGCTATGTAAAGGATATTTACGGTGTGTGTTTAACTTATGATCATGTTCCAGAAGGTTTATTACAGTACATTTGCAGTTTGTCGAATTTAGTCCCTTTAAGCGAATAAACTTGATTTCGGCATACCAACCCATCCAAAACTTATTTCTAAGTTATGTAAAGGTATTTTAAGGTATGTTAAGCCTATGTCACTATTCCGGAGTGTTTGTTGCATTAAACTGGTTATATTCACACATCAGATCGCGTATAACCTTCCAGAAAGCGATTTAAAGCCCGAAATTGAACAAGAATTGATATGTGCAAACGATACACATATTTTTACAAATCCCAAGTATGAAACATAATATTTCATTGATTTGGTTTTTGTTTGATGGTCACGGAGGCACAAGTGTCACAAATAACGTTACAAAAAATATATATATATAGGACGCTTACGGATTAATTAAGCACTTTAACGGAACAGTATCGAACCGAGCAACCAGACATTACCCGGAAATCAAAATATTATTAAAAGCATTGTTTTTATTTTTCTAAACTAGTTATGATGCCCAAACATCATAACGCACTATATAATGACAAACCCACAAAACACCTAACTTAGTCACTTAACTTCTAACTAAGATAGTTAACTACCATTACATTGTAACTAAACCAAAACCACCCCCCCCCCCAAACCGGTTATGGAAGTAGGGACACACCCACACTTCTTTTGAATATTTAATTTGCTATTGTTTGGACAAGAAGGGACATGATGTATGTTGGACAAAAGAGTATACTTGGATTATAAATAAACACACAAGTTAGACATTTCATTTCACCAAACACTCACACCAACAACTCTCTCCTTCCTCTCTACCCCATTCACGGCAGCCACCACTAACCACCCTACCACCACCATCAACTTCCTTCAAGTCATTTTACATATGCTCAAAGGTTGCTACGGGTCATACAACGAAGCTCGGTGCGTTCGGAAGTGGAAGGACCTTCTCTATTCGCTATTAACCACCACTTTTCTACTCTCGAACTTCCCTAGCCTTGAGCTAGTGGTAAGAACTTAGATCCATTCATTCTTCATGTATTTTAAGTGGTTAATAGGTGATTTAATGATTAAAATTAATGAAACACTAAAGAACTTGCACTAAAGTCTTGAACATATGGAATAAAAGATGGATAAAGAGAAGATAGGTGTGTAAATCATGTAGATTCTTGTGTTGTTATGAATTCTTTTTGATTTTCTGATGATTTGCTGGTTAATAATGATGTTTGATGTGTTGTAATCACTAAACATGTTAACGGAATCAATCGAACATGCATTAGAGTTAAGGAACTAAAACAGAAAGCTGGTTGGTGTTTACAGCCAACTTCAGTTGGCTGTAACCAGACCATAACCTAACAAAAAATGTTTTTTCTAAAGCCAAGACTATTATGAAATACGGTTCTAATGGCACTGGAATCGTAATTTTTGGACTTCGTTTACTATTTTTAAAGACCCGATTTGTAACAGCAGCTAGAGCTGCATTTTTACTGCAGAAAATGGGCGATATGTTTTTATTCATAACTTGAGTTCCTGTGTCGAATCAGCTCATGAAATCTGTACAGTAGATGAACACTGATGTCGTAGTAATTGTCCCACTGGAATTTCGTCAATCCAACTTACAATGAACTTTAATGAAATTATTCCGTAGACTGCAGTCAGAAAAAGATAAATCTGAGTGCAGTCCGGAAAATGATTTTTATTTAAATATTGGTAATGAATTGGATCCCGAGATTTTTACACAATAATATTTGGATCGTTTAGCACCTTCTGTAAAAAGTTGGGAATTTTTGAAATAAGATAACTAATTTATTAAAATCCCCGAAAACAGCCCAGTTTTTTGAATAAAAAGCTGAAACGACATAGGTAGTGATTTGCGTGTCTAAATGTCGACTATGTTATCTGTGAATGATCTAACTTTGTTATGTGACAATAAAAGTGTTATGTGCAATGTCGTATGTTTCTTTGTGAATGGGAATTGATGGGAGTTTATATGGGCATAAACTGTTAAAGTAATGCATGTTATGTGATAGATACGTGTAGGAACTTTGTGCTCTATTTGAAAACCACTAAATGATTAACTGGTAATTATATTAGGACGTGATTGACCGACCTTGACTGTTAGCTATATTTGAGAATCTAACCGAGCAAACCAAGGTGAGTTCACACACTTTCTAAGGCATGGGATTCCCGGTGGTTTGGGAATGGGTTAAAGAATTAAAACGGAATCTACATATCTCACTTAGGTAGGATATGTACGGCCATCCTCCTCGGGTAGGATGCCAGTATTAATCCTGCGTATTCTCTTTGGGAGAACTACGTACGTTCGTCCTCCCTGGGTAGGACAACAACCTTAAACTTAATAAACAAAACTCTATCATAAGTCCCTCATTTTATATCGACTTAATCGCCGAGGCCAATGGCGAGCGGGTCATTAGTTAATAGCGCTATTAGGTTTAACAAACCTCACACCGTGCCAGTCGGACGGGCGTGTACTAATGGACTATGGCAAACCATCAGTGATTATAGACACTGATGTAGGGCACAACTTACTTGCGTAGTAGTCGATATCATACTGTCTAGTAGTTCACATGGGGAAGCCCCCACTAATCATAAATATGGTCTGGGTAATAAAGAATGAACTGGTTACTCTTACTTTCAACTACGGGTAACCCCCACGGCAATTACGCCAATGAAAGACAAACCACGTTTTCAGAAACAACTTAAAACTAAACAACCAAACGTGAACTCACTCAACTTTGTTGTTGACTCGTTGTTACATCCCTTACAGGTCGCTAAATGCTTGGAACTTGCACGAGGAAGGAGTCGTTGTGGTGTATGGACTATTATGTTCCGTGCTTAATATTCAAATCCTTATGAACTTATTAAACTTGCGTTTTGAACTTTAACTTATAAACTATGGACTTATGTTTTGGACTTTACGTTTATGTTTCCGCTGTTTAATTTAAAACTTGGTTAACTAGCTTTTGGTCACCAATCGTATTGTGGTTGGCTTTATTTACTTAAATACGTTGTTCAGTATGATTGGTGGCTCGATCTTGGTCATGTCACGCCTCCAAGCGGTGGCACTCCGCATGGTGGATTTTGGGGGTGTGACAGATTGGTATCAGAGCCATTGGTTATAGTGAACTTGGTTTTAAAAAGGGAAAAGCTTTTTGGTAAGACCAGACTATAACCTGTACAGTGCTCGATGATCCACAACGACGCTTCGCTCCACGTGCAAGACTCGACACAATAGGTGGTATGATCTATGTTATATTGTCGGTTATATTGTCAGTATGATTGGTGGCTCGATCCCTGGTCATGTCACGCCTCCAAGCGGTGGCACTCCGCATGGTGGATTTTGGGGTGTGACACCCAAGACTCCAACCGAAGTCCGACAATTCTTGGGATTAGCAGGGTACTATCGGAGATTTATAGAGAACTTTTCTAAAATTTTCATAACCGCTAACCTCCCTCACCTAATCGGGAAACAAGAAGAATCATTTCAACTTCTCAAGGATAAGTTGTGCAATGCACCAATCTTATCACTACCCGATGGTACCGATGACTTCATATTTTACTGTGATGCTTTGCACCAAGGATTGGGTTGCGTACTTATGCAACGGGAGAAAGCTATCGCGTACGCATCACGTCAACTGAAAGTTCATGAAAAGAACTATACCATTCACGACCTCGAGTTAGGTACGGTGGTATTCGCTTTGAAAATATGGCGACATTATTTATATGGTACTCTGTGTATGATTTTCACGGATCATAAAAGTCTTCAGCACATATTCAATCAAAAAGAACTAAATATTCGTCAGCGACGTTGGATTTAATTGCTGAACGACTATGATTGTGAAATAAAGTACCATCCGGGCAAGGCGAACGTTGTAGCAGACGCCTGGAGCCGCAAGGAACGAGTTAGAACTTTGAGGGTTTGAGCATTAGAGACGATGATTCACATGGATCTTACCACAGGAATTCATGATGCACAACAAGAAGCGCTCAAGGAAGAACATATTCGAGCAGAAACACTTTGAGTCACATAAAAACAATTAGTGCCAAAAGAATATGGAACTTTATAATTTATGGGTAGAATTTGGGTTCCACTCTTTGGCGGCCTTTGAGATGCTTGACTTGCGCGAAGGGCAAGGCTGAATATCAGAAACCCTCGGGCTTGCTACAACAACCCGAGATTTCCGGTTGGAAATGGGAACGATATCGATGGACTTCATTATGAAATTACCCAGGACCTCAAGAGGCCACGATATGATATGGGTAATCGTTGATAGATTGACAAAATCCACACACTTCTTGCCAGTTCGGGAGAAGGATGGCACAAAGAAACTAGCGGAACTCTATCTCAATCATTTCAGACTGAGACATTTCCTTTATTTCAAGAATTTGGAAGTCATTCCAACAGACCTTTTGTAACACCTCGAAAAATTTCGTCCAATAATGTATTGACACGTGTCATAAGGTTCCGGTATGTGAAAATATACTTTAGAGGGACTAAAGTTGACAAACAGTGAAAACTATGGAACGTAAGGGTCCAAAATGTCAACAATGGATAAATAGACTCTATGATAACCCTACATAATGTTTATAACCTTAAACGGATGGATCATGGATCATACGAAGCGGAAAATGCACAAAAGTGAGGAATTACAAACTATAGGGGCCAAAAGTGTCAACATGTTGAATTTATACCTCTGAGTGAACTTTTGGCAGACCCGAAGCCTTGTAATGCTAAAATATACTGACTAGAATATGTGGTAAAAATTTCGTGAAGTTTCGATAACGTATGAGAAAGTTATGGCCAAAACCGTACTTGAGGGGTTAAAAGCGTCAACGTCGAATTTCATGGCTTTTCGGTTGAGCGCAAAGTTATCCGAGGACATTACCATGTTGGTAAATGTCCCAAGGTTCTTAAAACCAAGTTGCCAAGTATGGAAATTGTTTGGCTGATCAGCAGCCCAGGCGACCCGCCTGGACATGCCCAAGCGGGCCGCGTGACCCTATCAGATGCAGAATTCGCGAAAAAAGGCCATTTTGGGTCCGAATTTGAAGTGCAATACAGCTTTCATCACCTCTCTTTTGCTCCAATCAGCTCCCTTGCATGCCTAGGCTACTGTGAGCTATCTATATCTCCTGAATTCCCCATTTAATCAGATCATTCACCACTTTTTGAGGCACTTGTTTGTAAACAAAGAACACACACATCTTCAAGAACTCTCAAGGCAACTTCTGGAGCAATTCTGAATGACAAGGCAGCCTCCTAGTGTTAACTAAGCTTCATTAGGACCTTTGTAAGCTTTCATATCAGTCTATAATTCGTTTTTGCTTTGATTATTAGTTAAAAGTCAAACCGTTGTTCATATAGTTTGACTTTTCGATTAAACGAGTTTAGCTCTGTCATTTCTCAAATTGAAACCACTGATGTGTTGGTATTTATGTGGGAAACAAACCCTCAAAGGGGTATTCTCTGATTTCCACTCTAAGCATGCTATTTGTCGAGTCAAAGTTGTTTCTAAAAAGTCAACAGAAATCGTTTTTGCGAAAAATAGCTTAAATGGTAATGTAGATGACATGC
This sequence comes from Helianthus annuus, assembly GCF_002127325.2. Lineage (NCBI taxonomy): Eukaryota > Viridiplantae > Streptophyta > Magnoliopsida > Asterales > Asteraceae > Helianthus > Helianthus annuus. Next base: position 83,589,843 of record NC_035444.2, on the reverse strand, counting down.
AATCAGTTTGATCATCAAAAATAAATTATAATGAATATAAGAATGTGTTTTAGCATAATCAACTCGACAATCTTTAGTATAAATACGAATCGGAACCGAAAGTCTTGTAAAACGACTTTTTCGTAGACTATCGATTCGGATCCGTGCATGCATGTTTGAGATCTGTATTGGGGCTTATTTTGAACCACTTTTATTTTGGTTAAACTTTCTGGAATTTTTATATCTCGAGTCTATGCTTAGCCGATTCATTTGCATGTTTCCGATTTATGCTTAAAGTTGACTATTTTGCCCTTTTTGATATAAAACGTGATTTTTGGAAAAGTGAAAGAGTAGAAATCTTTATTTCTAATATATAAACTTGCACCGAAAATTTGAGATTAGTTAGTGGTCCAGATTTGGAGTTATGGCCAATAGCGTAAAACTATATCTTAAAGTTACATAAACGGCGCATTTCGCGTATAACCTATTTCAGGCCACGTTTTGATATAAAACTTTTTACCCACTGATATTATATAATATTTTGGGATTTTTGATGATTTTTATTTGATTTTTGGCTGAACGGATCATACGTCGCTAAGTCGATTCGGTTAATGCCGGTTTTAACCGTTTAAGCCATAAAATGAGTTTTATACATTCTTTTGACCCCAAATCTTTTTCTACTGATTTTATAAGTTAAATAAATTATTTTGAGCATTCTGGAAATATAAAAATCTCAGCTTTCTTTTAAAAACCCGGAAACGGCTCTAAATCGCATTTTTAGCGTTTTTAGCGCATAGTAAGCGTTATACTCATTTAAAACATATAAGACTCATACCTACTGATGTATTTAGTATATTTTCATATGATAACAGTAAGTATAAATGTTTTAACTCAGATTTCCAGTTTTGGCATTTTTAGCCCTTGTGAAATTACTAAAATACCCCTACGATGCATAGTTTGATTTTAAATGATAAGTTTTGTATACGGGTCATACCCTACTGTTATAATATGTTAAATTAAGTATATTTACTGTATAAATCAGACCCGAGACTCAGATTTCTAATTTGACTCTTTTATAATCTTTTAAATGACCAAAATGCCCTTCTAAGGCATAAATTAAGTTTAAAATCATTCGGGGCATAATAGAACATAACTTACTGATATTATATCATATTTAAAGCATATTATCTCAGGGAACTTGCATTTGACTCTTTTGGCCACCCGTACCGCCCTTTTAGCGTTCGGTTCGGTTTACGTAACTAGTTTGCGTAAATTGACCGAAACGGGTCAAACGTTATCATTTTTATCTCAAAATCCAGAATGTATTTAGTATACCCATATTATACAAGTATTCAAACTTGTCGGGTCTAAATCAGATTCTATCCGGTGTTTCGCTTAATCGTGCGCTTGTACCGTATCGTCCTTAAAAACTAACCGGTCAAGCTTAGGCTTAAATAAAAGACCCGTTAGGAATCTAATAGGTTATTATAAACCTTTGTTCCAGATTAGGAGGCCCAGTAAAAGCTACCTACACTTACCAATTGTGATTCATACTTGCTCAGGTAAATACATTTTGACTTATTTTCCCTATACGGGCTTGGGGTACGGTATATAGAATACCGCTTGATCGAGCGCACAAATCCTGCGCCCTTGGGGTGTACAGTCTTGAATAGTTTGTTCGACTCGTTTAAACAGTCTTGTTTTACTTTAAGGGTTTGGGGGGTTATTGACCGTGTCCCTGATATCCTTGGCATTATCTTACGAGATGGCCACGACCAGAGCACGGGGTGTAGGCGTACACCCGGCGTGTATAACTCTTTAATGTGGTGTGTCATTTAATCTTTAGCCCGGACAGCAGATCCCGGGCCACCAAATGTACGAGTAACATGTAATTCGTTCACAAGTTTATATTGCATAATTATCCCAAGTTAATAAAAAATATTTATGCCTTGTGCATTTAAATCAATTTTCAATCATTTTCAAAATGAGTCAGTTGATTTGTATTTACCAGTGTAAACTGACGTATTTTCCCAAAAGGTTAAGTGCAGGTACTAAACGAACTAGGCTGGCTGTTTCCTAAGAGCGTCCACTATAGTCTCGCAAGCTCGGACGACAAATAAACTGTTGAACAATTTATCTTATTTTATTGATCCGCCTGTGGATCCGTTTCAACTACTTATGATGTTTATTATTACATTTTAAATAAAGTTGAAATGAATCTATTTCTGCTTCCGCTGTGCATTATTATATTGTGTTGTTTGTCTATGACGATGCCAACCACGTCACTGTACCCCACACCGGGCCCACCGGTGACACGTGGAGATCGGGGTGTGACAGGTTGGTATCAGAGCCAACGCTGAGTGAATTAAACACTAGTCTTTTGTGTTTGATCTCAGTTACACAATTGCACATTCCTCGATTTTCGAGTCTAGACAAAGAACTTAGGAAATGTTCAAAATTTCGTTTATTTTTATTTTCATTTTCTAACTTTGTCTCATATATATATTTTTGTTGTGCAACTTGTTTGATTTTTGACAGGTTCAACATGCCGCCACGAGTTCGAGGAGGATTCACCACATCACATGACCACGAGGCAGGGCCTTCGCGCAGGCGAGCCCCATCAGCATCACACAACACTGCAGCCCATGACCTTTGGAGATCATTCGCCGAGCCAGCCAGGCACTCGGTATCATTGAGTACCTCACCATCCCTACCTCACTCCTTTGGGCCACATTCTGAAAATGGGCCCCACGACTCCCATGGATCTTTCATACCTCTTCACCAGTCACCTCACAACTACCCAGCACCCGTTTATCAGGGCCTGTACAACCCTGATGCCTACTTGGATGAACTAGTGGGTCATAACCCACTAGGACCTGAAGACCACTTCTCTGGTGGTAACGAGATGGAGGTCGACGAGGACACTGACCCTTCCCTGCCACCGTCCGGCACGCCTAACCATCCCATTGAGATATCGGATGGGTCACCATACAGGGGATCACCATTCAATGGTGTTGACAGCTACGAGGAGAGGTTTAAGCAGCACGATTGGTTTTATACCCCCAGCCACCACAACTCTCCTATGCACCAGTCTTATCACAGTTCCCCCGTGCATTCGCAGCACCAATCTCAGCAGCAGCAGCTTCAGCAGCCGCCTTTGCAGCAGGACCCATCTGAGGCCTTTTGGCGCGACGTGATTACTCCGTCGCCACCACCACCACCGGTTTTGCCTCCTCCGCCTCAGAGGCCAAGGAGGAACGCGCGTATGTCTACGCGAGGAGGGATTCGCATTGCCACCCCTCGACATTCAGGTAGCAGCCGCTACTCGCCGCTCCACGAGGAGTCAGAGATGGGAGAATCTCAGCATCCCGTCTCAGAGGTTTCTTCTGCGCCTATTGCGCCACTACCGCCGCAGAACTTTGGAGAGCCCATCCCTGCGTACGCTAGCGCAACACAGTTCAACCCTTTCGAGCCGACTTTTCCTCCCGGTTATGATTATACGGGAGATCCCTACTGGTTAGCTTCAGGCTACAACCCTCTCAACCAGGAGAGTGTTTTTGGAGGTCCCTGGGCTACGGGACAATCAGCTTTTGGGTACTTACCGCAAGGGTACCAGCAGCCGCAACCTCCACAGCCACCGCAGTATCAGCCACCGCCGCCGGCGCCGATGATGTCGCCACCGCAAGTCCAAGAAATCCTGCAAGGGATACACGACGTGCGACGGGAATTGCAACATGATCGCCGACACAACCGCGGTATGTTCAAGAAGATGGTTGACTTGATTAAGGGTAAGAGTAAGAAGGATTATTAAATCCTTTGTTTGTTAGCTCATTTACTCATGTCCCTGCGAGGACATTTATTCCTGTATTCTACCCCTGCGTGGGTATATTTCTCTTGTTCTACCCTTGCGTGGGTATGTTGTTTCTGTTAACCCCTGCGTGGGTTTGTTTTGTCTGTTTGTTTGTTTTGTTTTGTTGTTATTTGGTTTAGCCCCTGCGTAGGCATGCTATTTAAGTTGAAAAGTCCCGTTTAGGGCAAAAGTTGTACTAGTTTACTTTAATTAAAATGGTTAATTTAAAATTTTTCTTCATTTTATTTATGTGCATGAATATAATATTCAAATAAATGGAAAATATCAAATTTTATTTGATTTGCCATTTAATAAGAATCTTAGTAAGGTAAAACCTAGCTTGAATGTCTTATTAACAGGCCTGGCCAATATGGTAAAACCTGGTTGAAAAGATTCAAATCTCTGTTAACATCTGTAAACATGTTAGCATTCCTGGCTAAGCATGATCTGTGAAATCACACAAGCCACCCTTTTTAATAAATTATCTACAGATTATATCTGTATACAAGTCTGGTAATGACTTGATACCTACGGGTTACGACTATGTCATATAAAGCAAAAAGGCAGTTGTGGTTTATGACTCTCTGCCAAGTAAAGGATTATTTGTTTAATTATACAATGCTAATCCTATAAAAATCTAAATTTATAATTTAGAAGTTGTCCGAAGTGACTAGGCCTATTGTGCCAATATATATATTTCATTCCATAATATAGTTGCTAATAAAAGCCCTGAATGAAATTAAATAAATTAACTATTATGGTTCTTAATATCATGGTTAATAAATCGTCTAGAACGATAATACTGTTAGGTTTCTAAATAAGACCTTGTCCTTTTATGTAGCTTAAAGCTACATGGCCAAATCGGAGGAGACCAACAGTCATTCTGGAGAACACCCAGATGATACAAAGATTCACGTCACTGGTGCGGAACTGCAAGCACTGGTTGAAAACGCTGTTGCCAAGGCTATGGATAGGCAATTCAGAGAATCTAGCGGGACTCGGAGTAGGACCCGAACCGTATCGCATGTCAAGCCCAAGACTCATTCAGAGGCTCATAGTAAGCCACATTCTAAGAAGAATGAGCCGAAGAAGGATGAGGAGGATAATCACTCCTCCAACCACAGCAGTATTCCTAAGCAAGAAATCAAGCTGAAGCATGATACGCACAGCAAGTCCTGTACGTACAAATATTTCGTTTCATGCAAACCCAGGGACTTTACTGGGGAAAAAGGAGCAGTTGACTGCATGACATGGATTGATGAGATGGATACAGTTGTTGACATCAGCGGGTGTGCTGATAGGGACGTCGTGAAGTACGTGTCCCAGTCATTTAAGGGAGATGCGCTAGCATGGTCGAAGTCACTCATACAAGCTGCCGGTAAAGCCACACTGTACAGCATGACATGGGAACAGTTTGTGGCCCTGATCAAAGAGAATTTCTGCCCGCAGCATGAGGTCGAAAGGATTGAGTCGGATTTCGTATCCCTGGTAATGAAGAACCTCGATTGTCAGGCATATCTCACCACGTTCAACACCTTATCTCGATTAGTGCCGTATTTGGTGACCCCGGAGCCGCGAAGGATTGCTCGATTTATTGGGGGTCTGGCACCAGAGATCAAAGCGAGCGTTAAGGCATCAAGGCCTACGACATTCAGATCCGTAGCTGATCTATCCCTCTCCCTCACTCAAGATGTAGTCAGATTGAGAACTATGAAGAGCTCAGAGGAAAACAAGAGGAAGCGTGAGGATGACACCTCACGAAGATCTGAGAAACGACACAGAGGAACAACGACCATAGGAAAGGGTCGGGATTCAAGAAAGGAGATCAGTCGGGTGAAAAACCCAGATGCAAGACCTGCAAGAGACACCATTTTGGGAAATGTCGTTTGGAAGCGAAATCCCAGTCTCACGAAAAACGATGTGGAATCTGCAAGTCCACAGACCATAAAGCCTTAGATTGCAAGAAGATTAAGGGCGCAACTTGTTTTGGTTGCAATGAGAAAGGGCACATCCGGCCAAATTGCCCAAAGAATGCGAAGAAAGCTGACGACGGAAAGAAGACTAATGCGAGAGTCTTCAGAATGGACGCCAAGGAAGCAGTTCTAGATGACAACGTCATTACAGGTACTTTTCTTGTAAATGATGTTTTTGCTAGAGTCCTATTTGATTCAGGAGCTGATAAGTCATTTGTAGACGATAAGTTTTGTAAATTGTTAAACCTTCCTGTTAAAACCTTAAGTGTGAAATATGAGGTGGAATTAGCCGATGGAACCATAGAAACCGCCTCGACTGTTCTAGATGGATGTGTTATATCCATTAGGAATCATTCTTTCCCGTTATCCTTGCTTCCCTTTAAGCTAGCTGGATTTGATATAGTGATAGGCATGGATTGGTTATCGCATAACCAAGCCCAGATTCTGTGCAACAGAAAGCAAGTGGTAGTTAAGACTCCGTCCGGTGAGTCACTTACTATCCAGGGAGATACCCAACATGGATTGCCTGAGCAAGTGTCCATGCTCAAGGCATCCAGATGCCTGCAGAAGGGATGTGTCATTTATATGGCACAAGTTACTATTGATGAGCCAAAGCCGAAGATCGAAGATATCCCTGTTATCTCAGAATACCCTGAAGTATTTCCTGAAGAACTCCCCGGTTTGCCACCGGATAGGCAAGTGGAGTTTCGAATAGACATCATCCCAGGTGCTGCGCCTGTAGCAAGAGCACCATACAGATTGGCACCAACGGAGATGAAGGAGTTGAGGACGCAGTTGGATGATTTGTTAGCTAAAGGTTTTATTAGACCTAGCTCGTCTCCTTGGGGAGCACCAATCTTGTTCGTTAAAAAGAAGGATGGATCGATGCGTCTGTGCATCGATTACCGTGAGCTTAACAAGGTCACTATCAAGAATCGGTACCCGTTACCCAGGATCGACGATCTGTTCGATCAGTTGCAAGGAGCAAGCTATTTCTCCAAGATCGACCTGAGGTCAGGTTATCATCAGCTAAAGGTCAAAGACGAAGATGTGCACAAGACATCGTTTAGGACTCGTTATGGACATTACGAGTTACTAGTGATGCCGTTTGGGCTCACTAACGCACCAGCCGCATTCATGGATCTCATGAATCGTGTCTGCAAGCCCTATCTAGATAAATTCGTTATCGTCTTTATAGACGACATCCTTATCTACTCGAAGAGCCAAGCTGGCCATGAGAAACACCTTCGTTGTATTCTCAAACTTTTGCATCAGGAGAAACTTTATGCCAAATTTTCGAAGTGCGAATTTTGGCTTCGAGAAGTCCAATTCCTTGGACATGTAGTAAGCGAGCGTGGTATCCAAGTAGATCCCGCTAAAGTAGAAGCAGTCATGAACTGGCAGGAGCCGAAGACTCCTACCGAGATTCGCAGTTTCCTCGGATTGGCAGGATATTATAGGCGATTTATCGAGAACTTTTCAAGAATTGCTGCGCCCCTAACTTCGTTGACTCGTAAGAAGATTAAGTTCGATTGGGGCCCTGAGCAGCAGGAATCCTTCGACATTTTGAAGAAGAAGTTGAGCAATGCGCCCGTGTTGACATTGCCCGATGGTATTGAAGAATTTGTGGTGTATTGTGATGCGTCACACACTGGCATGGGCTGTGTACTCATGCAGAAAGGCAAAGTCATTGCCTACGCTTCTCGACAGCTAAAGGTGTACGAGAAGAACTACACCACCCACGATTTGGAATTGGGTGCAGTTGTATTTGCTTTGAAGCTATGGAGACATTACTTGTATGGAACCAAGTGTATAATATATTCAGATCACAAGAGTCTTCAGCATCTGTTCAATCAGAAGGAATTGAACATGCGCCAGAGGCGATGGATGGAAACTCTAAATGATTATGACTGTGAGATAAGATACCATCCAGGCAAGGCCAATGTAGTTGCCGACGCCTTAAGCAGAAAGGAAAGGGTGAAACCGATCAGAATCAATGCCAAGCGCATTGAAATAAGAAATAATTTGAATGAAAGGGTGTTAGCTGCACAGAAGGAAGCTGTGTTAGAAGCTAACTATCCTGCAGAGAAGTTAGGAGTAACTGAGGAGCAGTTATCCTACGACAAAGATGGAATGCTACGACTAAACGGATGAATATGGGTTCCAGTTTATGGAGGACTTCGGGATGTTATCCTCCAGGAAGCCCACAGCTCTAAATATTCCGTTCATCCTGGGGCTGATAAGATGTACCAGGATTTGAAAGCAAACTACTGGTGGATTGGTTTGAAAAAGTCAGTAGCTGAGCATGTAGCTAAATGTTTGACTTGTGCGCAAGTCAAGGCTGAGCATCAGAAGCCGTCAGGTTTGCTTCAACAACCTGAAATTCCCAAGTGGAAATGGGAAATGGTGACAATGGATTTCATCACCAAGTTGCCGAAGACGAAAAAGGGAAATGATACCATATGGGTCATTGTAGATAGACTGACTAAGTCAGCTCATTTTCTACCCATCAAGGAGACGTATAGCTCCGATATGTTATCTCAATTATACGTCGATAAGATTGTAGCGTTGCATGGTATACCTATATCTATTATCTCCGATAGAGATACTAGATATACGTCGCATTTTTGGAAAAGTTTCCAACAATCATTGGGCACTCGTTTGAATTTTAGTACGGCTTATCATCCTCAGACTGATGGTCAGAGTGAGCGTACTATTCAAACTTTGGAAGACATGCTTCGTGCATGTGCGATCGATTTGGGTGGTAGTTGGGATAAGAAGCTACCACTGATTGAATTCTCCTACAACAATAGCTACCATTCCAGCATAAAAGTTGCGCCTTTTGAGGCCTTATACGGTAGAAAGTGTAGATCGCCCATCTGTTGGGCAGAAGTTGGAGAAGTCCAACTGTCAGGACCAGATATCGTCTTTGAGACGACAGACAAGATCGTTCAGATTCGCGATCGTTTGAAAGCTGCCAGGGATAGGCAGAAAAGTTATGCGGATCCTAAGCGCAAGGATTTTAACTTCGATGTGGGTGATAAGGTATTGCTTAAAGTATCACCCTGGAAGGGGGTGATGCGATTTGGAAAGAAAGGCAAGCTAAGCCCGAGATATATAGGACCTTTCGAGATTATTGAACGTGTCGGGTCAGTTGCTTATAAGTTAAACTTGCCTGAAGAACTTAGCGCTATTCATAATGTGTTCCACATCTGTAATTTGAAGAAGTGTTTCGCTGACGAATCACTGGTTATACCGCATACGGATATACACATAGATGAGAGTTTGAAGTTCGTGGAAAAACCATTGTCGATCGAGGATCGACAGGTAAAGAAGCTTCGACGGAAGTATATACCTATTGTAAAGGTCAAATGGGATGCCCGTAGAGGTCCCGAATACACGTGGGAAGTGGAATCCACGATGCAAGAGAAATACCCTCATTTGTTTCAGTAAATCTCGAGGTCGAGATTTCTTTTAAGGGGGTGAGGATGTAACACCTCGAAAATTTCCGTCCAATAATGTATTGACACGTGTCATAAGGTTCCGGTATGTGAAAATATACTTTAGAGGGACTAAACTTGACAAACAGTGAAAACTATGGAACGTAAGGGTCCAAAATGTCAACAATGGATAAATAGACTCTATGATAACCCTACATAATGTTTATAACCTTAAACGGATGGATCATGGATCATACGAAGCGGAAAATGCACAAAAGTGAGGAATTACAAACTATAGGGGCCAAAAGTGTCAACATGTTGAATTTATACCTCTGAGTGAACTTTTGGCAGACCCGAAGCCTTGTAATGCTAAAATATACTCACTAGAATATGTGGTAAAAATTTCATGAAGTTTCGATAACGTATGAGAAAGTTATGGCCAAAACCGTACTTGAGGGGTTAAAAGCGTCAACGTCGAATTTCATGGCTTTTCGGTTGAGCGCAAAGTTATCCGAGGACATTACCATGTTGGTAAATGTCCCAAGGTTCTTAAAACCAAGTTTGGGGGTTTACGAGTCAAGATAAGTAGCCGAAACATCGCGTACAAGAACAGGGACCAAAGCTGCCAAGTATGGAAATTGTTTGGCTGATCAGCAGCCCAGGCGACCCGCCTGGACATGCCCAAGCGGGCCACGTGACCCTATCAGATGCAGAATTCGCGAAAAAGGCCATTTTGGGTCCGAATTTGAAGTGCAATACAGCTTTCATCACCTCTCTTTTGCTCCAATCAGCTCCCTTGCATGCCTAGGCTACTGTGAGCTATCTATATCTCCTGAATTCCCCATTTAATCAGATCATTCACCACTTTTTGAGGCACTTGTTTGTAAACAAAGAACACACACATCTTCAAGAACTCTCAAGGCAACTTCTGGAGCAATTCTGAACGACAAGGCAGCCTCCTAGTGTTAACTAAGCTTCATTAGGACCTTTGTAAGCTTTCATATCAGTCTATAATTCGTTTTTGCTTTGATTATTAGTTAAAAGTCAAACCGTTGTTCATATAGTTTGACTTTTCGATTAAACGAGTTTAGCTCTGTCATTTCTCAAATTGAAACCACTGATGTGTTGGTATTTATGTGGGAAACAAACCCTCAAAAGGGTATTCTCTGATTTCCACTCTAAGCATGCTATTTGTCGAGTCAAAGTTGTTTCTAAAAAGTCAACAAAAATCGTTTTTGCGAAAAATAGCTTAAATGGTAATGTAGATGACATGCAATCAGTTTGATCATCAAAAATAAATTATAATGAATATAAGAATGTGTTTTAGCATAATCAACTCGAAAATCTTTAGTATAAATACGAATCGGAACCGAAAGTCTTGTAAAACGACTTTTTCGTAGACTATCGATTCGGATCCGTGCATGCATGTTTGAGATCTGTATTGGGGCTTATTTTGAACCACTTTTATTTTGGTTAAACTTTCTGGAATTTTTATATCTCGAGTCTATGCTTAGCCGATTCATTTGCATGTTTCCGATTTATGCTTAAAGTTGACTATTTTGCCCTTTTTGATATAAAACGTGATTTTTGGAAAAGTGAAAGAGTAGAAATCTTTATTTCTAATATATAAACTTGCACCGAAAATTTGAGATCAGTTAGTGGTCCAAATTTTGAGTTATGGCCAATAGCGTAAAACTATATCTTAAAGTTACATAAACGGCGCATTTCGCGTATAATCTATTTCAGGCCACGTTTTGATATAAAACTTTTTACCCACTGATATTATATAATATTTTGGGATTTTTGATGATTTTTATTTGATTTTTGGCTGAACGGATCATACGTCGCTAAGTCGATTCGGTTAATGCCGGTTTTGACCGTTTAAGCCATAAAATGAGTTTTATACATTCTTTTGACCCCAAATCTTTTTCTACTGATTTTATAAGTTAAATAAATTATTTTGAGCATTCTGGAAATATAAAAATCTCAGCTTTCTTTTAAAAACCCGGAAACGGCTCTAAATCGCATTTTTAGTGTTTTTAGCGCATAGTAAGCGTTATACTCATTTAAAACATATAAGACTCATACCTACTGATGTATTTAGTATATTTTCATATGATAACAGTAAGTATAAATGTTTTAACTCAGATTTCCAGTTTTGGCATTTTTAGCCCTTGTGAAATTACTAAAATACCCCTACGATGCATAGTTTGATTTTAAATGATAAGTTTTGTATACGGGTCATACCCTACTGTTATAATATGTTAAATTAAGTATACTTACTGTATAAATCAGACCCGAGACTCAGATTTCTAATTTGACTCTTTTATAATCTTTTAAATGACCAAAATGCCCTTCTAAGGCATAAATTAAGTTTAAAATCATTCGGGGCATAATAGAACATAACTTACTGATATTATATCATATTTAAAGCATATTATCTCAGAGAACTTGCATTTGACTCTTTTGGCCACCCGTATCGCCCTTTTAGCGTTCGGTTCGGTTTACGTAACTAGTTTGCGTAAATTGACCGAAACGGGTCAAACGTTATCATTTTTATCTCAAAATCCAGAATGTATTTAGTATACCCATATTATACAAGTATTCAAACTTGTCGGGTCTAAATCACATTCTATCCAGTCTTTCGCTTAATCGTGCGCTTGTACCGTATCGTCCTTAAAAACTAACCGGTCAAGCTTAGGCTTAAATAAAAGACCCGTTAGGAATCTAATAGGTTATTATAAACCTTTGTTCCAGATTAGGAGGCCCAGTAAAAGCTACCTACACTTACCAATTGTGATTCATACTTGCTCAGGTAAATACATTTTGACTTATTTTCCCTATACGGGCTTGGGGTACGGTATATAGAATACCGCTTGATCGAGCGCACAAATCCTGCGCCCTTGGGGTGTACAGTCTTGAATAGTTTGTTCGACTCGTTTAAACAGTCTTGTTTTACTTTAAGGGTTTGGGGGGTTATTGACCGTGTCCCGGATATCCTTGGCATTATCTTACGAGATGGCCACGACCAGAGCACGGGGTGTAGGCGTACACCCGGCGTGTATAACTCTTTAATGTGGTGTGTCATTTAATCTTTAGCCCGGACAGCAGATCCCGGGCCACCAAATGTACGAGTAACATGTAATTCGTTCACAAGTTTATATTGCATAATTATCCCAAGTTAATAAAAAAATATTTATGCCTTGTGCATTTAAATCAATTTTCAATCATTTTCAAAATGAGTCAGTTGATTTGTATTTACCAGTGTAAACTGATGTATTTTCCCAAAAGGTTAAGTGCAGGTACTAAACGAACTAGGCTGGCTGTTTCCTAAGAGCGTCCACTATAGTCTCGCAAGCTCGGACGACAAATAAACTGTTGAACAATTTATCTTATTTTATTGATCCGCCTGTGGATCCGTTTCAACTACTTATGATGTTTATTATTACATTTTAAATAAAGTTGAAATGAATCTATTTCTGCTTCCGCTGTGCATTATTATATTGTGTTGTTTGTCTATGACGATGCCAACCACGTCACTGTACCCCACACCGGGCCCACCGGTGACACGTGGAGATCGGGGTGTGACAATACCCCAGGCTGTTAGATGTGAATTTCCTGCTACTAACAATGAGGCAGAATACGAAGCCTTAATCGCAGGATTAGAATTGGCTAAGAATATGAATATTAAGAATTTGCAAGTATACGTTGATTCCTTGTTAATTACTAATCATTTTAATGGATCCTATGCAGTCAAGGGTGAGAAACTAATGGAATACCTCGGTATTCTTAAAAAATTAGCAGGATATTTCGATGTTTTTACACTTGAACATGTACCAAGAGAGGATAACGCCGAAGCAGACGCATTGGCAAACTTGGGATCATCAATCAGGATACCGGAAGGAATCCCAATACCGATATTACATATCCTGTATCCTGCAATGGATCCTCAGCATAAGGAAGTAGCAAGTATTCAAGATCCTGAAGTGGTGTATCCTGGAGAGGATCCTAAATCCTGGACAACTCCAATTATGAGATATCTCAAGGAAGGACATATCCCCGAGGACGAAAATCCTAAGGCATTTAGGATGAAGGTATCACGATTCACTATCATAAATAATATTCTATACAAAAAATCTCTTGCAGGGCCATACTTGAGATGCTTGGAGGATCCTGAAGCCAAAGAAGTACTTCAGGATATACATGAAGGGGATTGTGGTAACCATACCGGGGGCAGGTCATTATTTTCGAAAGTGCTGAGGACAGGTTATTATTGGCCAACAATGAGAAAAGATGCTGCAGAATATGCTCGAAGATGTGATGCATGTCAAAGGCATAGTAACATATTGCATCAACCAGCTGAACCACTATATCCTGTAGCATCCCCTTGGCCGTTCATGAAATGGGGGATGGATATAGTAGGGAAGTTACCAAAAGCTCCGGGAGGAAAAGTCTTTATGCTGGCAATGACGGATTATTTCTCTAAGTGGGTTGAAGCTGAAGCATTTGTGCAAGTTAGAGACCAAGAAGTAGTATCCTTCATAAAGAGGAATATCCTGACCAGGTTTGGAGTACCAGCTGAAATTATTTGTGATAATGGGTCCCAGTTTATAAGCAAAAGGACTACTGACTTTTGCAAAAGTTGGGGAATCAAGATGATAACGTCTACTCCGGTGCATCATCAAGCGAATGGGCAAGCTGAGTCTTCAAACAAGATAATAGTGAATAACTTAAAGAAGAGACTTGGAGCCAAAAAAGGAAGATGGGCAGAGGAATTACCCTTTGTGTTATGGGCTGACAGGACAACGGTAAAAAATGCAACCGGCCAAACCCCATTCTCCTTAGTATTCGGAGCAGAAGCAGTAATTCCAACGGAAATGGTGATACCTACTGCAAGATCTATCCTACAGAATCCTGAACAGAATCCTGAAGCCTTATGTCAAGATTTGGATACCATAGACGAAAGAAGAGACGCAGCAAGGTTAAGGATGGCAGCATATCAACAAAGAATATCCAGAGCATATAACAAGAACATAAGGACTAGGAGATTTCAAGTGGGTGATTGGGTGCTAAGGAAGGCTTTTCAGAATACTACTAATCCTGCCGATGGCAAGTTAGCTCCGAAATGGGAAGGACCATACGAAGTTGAATCAGAAGCAGGGAAAGGAGCATACAGACTCAAGAATATGGAAGGGGATATGCTACCAAGGTCTTGGAATGCTGTACACTTAAAGCTCTATTTCAAGTAAGAATAGAATTTAATTTCTATCTCAGAATGGTATGTATCCTATCTCTTTTAAATATATATGTTTATTATCTTGAACCCAATACTGACTTAGGCATCGGAGGGGTGTTAGCCAAGCTAACACCCACCTTAGTTTACGATTGTTTTGCAGCATATGCTCCAGGATATGGCTCCAGGATGTGTACTCAGGATAACTCAAAAGATTAGAGGATTGGCCCCCTCTCTCACGTTTAAGGGATACTAATCCCTTCACAGGTTTAAAGGTATTCACCTTTCTCCCGAATTGGGTTTAAACACCCCGCCTGGAGCGCAAGTTATTCAGGGATAGTTCAAGGTGGCGGGACCAGTCCATGTAAAAGTGGCTGACAATTTTGTTACTGTTGGCTATATCCTGAATTCTAAAGGTATATGAGGATTGATCACCCTCTCTCACGAAAGGGTATTTTCATACTCTCTAAGGTTTAAAGGTTTTCACCTTTCTAAGTCTTGGAGTTTGTACACTCCCGCCTGTAGCGCATGAAACTCAGGGTTTATCCCCAGTATACTAAGGGTTCATTTCAAGATATCAAGGGTTTTGCCCTGGGGTATTTGGAATTCATTCGAGTCAACAATATGAATACATTTGTGTTTCTATGTTAAGTACAGGAGACATACGTTATACTATTCTGAGGATGGATTCGAGTTTATAAGTATGCACTGGGGACAAGCTTATAATGAAGAATTGAAATTGATTCACTGAGAATCTCTGGTATGATCTTTCCTTTTTATTTAGACAACTGATAGGTTGTATTTTAATCAGAATATCTTTCAGGATATTCACCGGGATACATTTATAACGTGTTCTCAAAAATGTTCAAACAAAACAATTTTCACAAGTGAAATTTATATATCAACAACAACAATGGTAAAACCAAAAAAGGGTTATATTATTAACATAGCAAAAGATTATGCTCTTGGCTTCATCTCAAACCGAGACCCATCCACCAAAAGCATAGTTAGTTTCCTAACATATTTACTTAACAAATGAAGGCTTCGTCTTGGAGCCCAAGATACCTCCACATTCACTTGTTAAAAGCGTTCAAAACAAACCATACTAACTGATGACCAAGGGCTTCGTCCTGAAACTCAGGATCCCTCCACCTTTGGCCATCATATTGTCTACGTGCAGGAAATTGAAATTGTTCAACAAACAAGAAAAGTAAATTGTTCAAGACATCAACCATTAAACCTAAAAAAGTGGGCTCCGGCCTAGGCATCAATATCCGTCATCGCCCACTCAGCTGCCCTCACACAGCGGCATCCTCTCCTGCTTTCCCCGGCTTCTCAGCACCAACATCCTCACCAGCATCCTGTCCAGCATCCTCACCAGCATCCGTTCCGGCATCCTTCTTGTCTCCAGCCTGATCTGCCACCTCCGCTGACTTGGAAGATTCACCGGCTTCAGATGGGAGTGGCACAGCTTTGCCTCCAAGCTCCTTCAACTTGGCCACCCAGGATTCAATTGGCCAGGATGGACAAACAAGACCTGTCTCCTTGGCCTCATAGGCCATCTTGATGCGTGCTTGTAACAGGGAGACAATAGCAGAAGTCTTGATTCCTTCCCGGAAATTGATCATGGTCTGATCATGATCCATTTGCATGGTGGCCAATTTGAGCTCGGCATCCTGAGTGACCTTTTTCAGCTTATCCTCATAGTGCCGACTCTTCGCTTCAGCAATGGCACCTTGGTCGGCAACAGTAGTTTCAAGCTGCTTGATCCTGGCTTCATGGAGTGCGACGGTACCACATGCATCATTGTACAAGTGGAGCAAATGCTGGAGGCCCTGTGTACCAATAACAGGTACGAGTTAGAATATTATATGTATATAATGACCAAGATATCCTATCAGGATATCCTGTTAGGATATCCAGGCAGGATATATGTGCAGGATATATATGCAGAGTATGCGTCAGGATATTACCTTGTTAAGGAAGGATGTCATTGGCTCTAAGGAATCGGTAAAGCTGAGATCGTCATAGGAGAACCCTCCTGAGCTTGGAGCACTGACCTCAAGGCCCTTCCTCTTTTTCGCTGTGGAAGCACGAGTCCTTGGGTTGGCCTTGGGAGCTGGGAGTGGCTTGGAGCTGGTGGCAGCAGGAGCCTCCTTCTTGACTATGGTTGGAGTTGGATAGCTGTCGAGTTCGTCGAGGTCTAGATAGACTGGAACTTTGCTGGAATCTGCACACAGGGAGTAAAATTCTAAACCTCTCCTAATAATATCAAATAAAAACATGTATGTACATGATATTTTGCAGGATCCTTACCAGACATGTTTGCGCTTGAAAGAGGGCTTGGAGTTAGTGGAGATGGGTTGAAACTTCTCTCTGCCTCTGGAACGAGTCTAATGGCATCTATTCTTTTTTGAGAATCAGCAAGGGGAGGTGCAACTTTCCTGAAATCAGCTGCATACACAACAGAGAAAGTTGGTCAGTTCAGGATATAAAGCAGGATAAGAGGCAGGATTATCTTTAAACCCTAAATCCTACCCTTCTTCAACCATCTCATCGGATAATCCGTTCCCCCAGGGATTGAATCCCTTTTTACAAAGAAATATTTGGATTGCCAACCATCCTCGTTCCTGGTGGCACGAAGTATCAGTGGGTCACCAGAAGTAGAGTAAAACAAGAATCGACAAGAGCCGTGGCATCTAAGTCGGTATGCTAGGGGGAGGTCAAGGACAGAAAGATCAGGAATGTGGTTTCTCTTGATTAGGTCAAGAACGGATAAAACACGCCAGAGCATTGGCATGGTTTGGCTGAAAGAGATTTTGGTGATATTGAAGAACTCGGTGATGAAATCTGGAAAGGGGAATTGTAGCCCTAGGGCAAAAGGGAAAGCACTAAAGCATATCCACTCGCTGGAGACCATGTCCGACCGGATTTCCCGGTCAAACGGTCTAAACACCGTCCCTTCCGGGAAGATGCCGGAGGATTTCAAGGCTGACAGATGGGCACTATCGAAGGTACATGCTTCCTTCTCCGGCTCTTGGAGAAGGTTCTGTTGGATGAATGTGGGAGCCGAGTCGCCTGAACTGGACCTCGTTTGCCTAGGCATTTGGTCGCCTGAATTCTTGCCGGAATAAGATAAAAGATGAATACGAAGATGAGGGAGAGAATATTACCTTTTTCCTTGTCGATTGTGGTTAAAAGAGAGATAAGGACGAGAAGATATAGGGCATGATGAGTAAATATAGGTCGGGTGGTTAAAAGCTGTCACATCAATGGTATTATCTTTTAATTACCTCGGCCACCGTGAAAAATGTAACCGTTAGTGCAGGATGTCAAACGGTAACATTTTTGGGGACAATTGTTATGGGTGAAATTCTGAGCCCATATCCTGGAAAATATCTTGATATATATCTTGTTTATATTGTATCTGTTTACATCCGGGATGCTGACTCAGGATATTGGTAACATCCTGAATGGTATCCTCAGGATCACTAACGGATTGAATGCAGGTACGTGGGTTAGAAGCTAGCAACGCTCATGAAGACCTTTTCTACTGAAGACTCGGTCCAAGTCGTTCACAAGAAGCCGTTGAAGCCGCATTACTCGGTCTACAACGTTCACATTGGAATATTCGGAGCATCCCATGTTTATAGGAATTTTAGTTTGTAATTCGTTACTATAAATAGTGGGTATATCAGATCAACTAGGACATCACAATCACACTCTCTACACTCTCAACACTTGCTCTCTCGCAACTTTCACAAATTCATTGTAACACTTAGCGATCTGATCTATATCCTGCACTGTATCCTGAAGTTTAAAGCAATAAGAAGAACTAGGCAGCTGCGATTGTCAGCTCCCGAGGTTTTATGCCGGCGATCTAGATTGATCAAGGGCTTTCCTCGTACATCTCGTGTCATTTACTTTACCTTTTTGCTCATTGTTTGATCGTAGATACAGCTCAATATCCTGAGCCGTATCCTGAACACTGTTTTTCCAAAGAACATAACCAGCATATTTTCAACACACTTTTTAGCACACTACCTCACTTAACTAGTTTGATCACTTAATTGCTTCGGTAATTTTTGACCAAAACAACTGGCCATCCTTATCCTTGCCAAATCCCTGATTTCTTCTATAGTATCCAGGTCTTGAACCAAGTTCTCATCATTTTCTTCAGGATCATGAATGCTTGTTCTTGCAGTTGGAACCACCATTTCTGTAGGGATCACTGATTCTGCCCCAAATACCAAAGAGAATGGAGTCTGGCCTGTAGCATTCTTGGGGGTTGTCCTATCAGCCCAAAGTACATAAGGTAGTTCTTCTGCCCATTTCCCTTTCTTGGATCCAAGCTTCTTCTTCAAATTGTTGATGATGATCTTATTGGATGATTCTGCCTGACCATTAGCTTGTGGGTGGACTGGTGTTGATGTTATCATCTTAATCCCCCAGCTGTCACAAAAGTTAGTAGTTCTGCCCCTAATAAATTGGGAACCATTATCACATATAGTTTCAGAAGGAATACCAAATCTAGTTATAATATTTCTTTTAATGAAGGATATAACTTCTTTTTCTCTGACTTGGGCAAAGGCTTCAGTCTCTATCCACTTGGAGAAGTAATCAGTCATAGCAAGCATGAATACTTTCCCACCAGGTGCCTTAGGGAGCTTACCAACTATATCCATACCCCATCTCATAAATGGCCAAGAGGAGGATATAGGATGCAAAAATTCATCTGGTTGATGAAGGATATTGCTGTGTCTTTGACAAGGATCACACTTCTTAGCATACTCCACAGCATCCCTCTTCATAGTTGGCCAATAGTATCCAGTCCCAGTCCTCAGGATCCTTGAGAATAATGCCCTGCCCCTAGTGTGGTTTCCACAATCTCCTTCATGGAAATCCTTTAGGACTTCTTGGATTTCAGGATCCTCAATGCATTTTAAGTATGGTCCTGCAAGAGATCGTTTATATAACATATTATTTAATATTGTGAATTGAGATACCTTGATTTTGAAAGCCCTAGGGTTTTCTCCTGTAGGAATCTCTCCATGTTGTAAGTATCTCATGATTGGGAGAATCCATGATCCTGAATGAGATTGAGTATCATCACTGGGGATGATTGTAGAATCCTCTCCTATCTCCATAGCCACATGATCCTCGATGGCAGGGGTCAGGATATGGATAATGGGGATACTTATATCCTCCGGGATCTTCAAAGATGATCCTAGATTAGCCAATGCATCAGCTTCTGTATTTTCTTCCCTTGGTACCTGTGTCAAACTAAAGGAAACAAAATAGAGTGCCAATTCTTTGACTATCTCCAAATGTTTGGTTAGCTTTTCACCTTTAACAGCATAGGATCCATTAAAGTGATTAGTGATTAATAATGAATCTACATGTACCTCAAGATACCTGATCCTCATATGCTTAGCAATTTGCAAACCAGCTATCAAGGCTTCATATTTAGCCTCATTGTTAGTAGTTTGGAACTCACAAGCTATAGAGTGAGGTATTATGTCCCCCTGTGGCGATTTTAGTAGTATTCCAAGCCCTGTTCCTTTGACATTTGAGGATCCATCAGTATAGAGTGTCCAAGGATCCTTGGTCTCCTCTAGCTGCTGGACTTCTAATTCAGCTTCCTTTTGCAAATCACCACTGAAATCTGCCACAAAGTCAGCTAATGCTTTGGATTTAATGGCTGTTCTAGGCTCATATCTTATATCATAAGCACTAAGCTTCACTGCCCACTTAGCCATCCTTCCTGACATTTCAGGTTTCCTGAGAACATTCTTAATTGGGAAATTAGTTTTAACAATAA
The DNA here is from genome assembly GCF_002127325.2 of Helianthus annuus. Lineage (NCBI taxonomy): Eukaryota > Viridiplantae > Streptophyta > Magnoliopsida > Asterales > Asteraceae > Helianthus > Helianthus annuus. The sequence continues at coordinate 83,569,547 of NC_035444.2, read as the reverse complement.
TGGCATGAGTTTCAAAATAATGTCTCAATTTAGTAGATGCCATAATTAATGCAAGGATAAGTTTTTCTAAGTGTGAATACCTGGATTCAGCATCAAGTAAACTCTTACTTACATAATAGACGGGATGTTGTGTACCTTCATGATCCTTAACGAGGACGGCACTTACTGCTTTTGAGGATACTGCTAGATATAAGGATAACACATCTCCTTTTTCTGGTTTCATCAAGGCCGGGGCTGAGGATAGGTAATCCTTAAGAGCCTTGAGAGCGTTTTCATGCTTCTCAGTCCAATCAAACTTCTTGTTCTTCCTCAAGATATCATAGAACTCTTTACATTTCTCTGAGGATTTGGATATGAATCTGTTTAAGGCTGCAATCCTGCCTGTTAACCTCTAGACATCCTTAGCATTGGCAGGGGATTTGATGTTTATTAAAGTTTTGATTTGCTCTGGACTGGCTTCAATGCCTCTCTTTGTCACCATATATCCTAAGAATTTAGCTGCTTTAACACCAAAGTGACATTTTGAAGGATTAAGTTTCATGTTATATCTGTCAAGGATATTGAATGCTTCCTCCAAGTCTCTCAGGTGATCCTCAGCCTTTTTGGATTTCACCACCATATCGTCTATATAAACCTCCATAGCGTGTCCAATCTGATCCTTGAACATCATATTCACTAGCCTTTGATAAGTTGCACCTTCATTTCTTAGTCCAAATGGCATAGCAATATAACAGTATATACCAGTTGGAGTCATAAAGGCTGTATCCTCTTGATCAGATGGTTCCATCTGAATTTGTTGAAATCCAGATGAAGCATCCATAAAATTTAACAGTTCATGACCCGCGGTTGCATCCACCATGGAGTCAATGTGGGGTAATGGGAAAGGATCCTTGGGACATGCCTTATTTAAATCAGTAAAATCGACACATACCCTCCACTTTCCGTTTTTCTTTTGAACAACAACCACATTGGCCAACCATCTTGGATACTTGACCTCTCTAATCATACCTGCTCGGAGTAATTTTTCTACCTCATCCTGGATATGGCATTTCTTTCTGGTGCAAACTTCCTCCTCTTTTGATGGATTGGTTTGAAGGACCTATCAATGCCAAGTTTGTGAGTGATTATATCTTTAGATATACCTGTCATGTCTTCGTGTTTCCATGCAAAGGTAGTTTTCCTCCTTTTGAAGAAGGATATGAGGTCTTCTTTCATTTCGCCAAGGATCCCTGATCCTATGTAAACTTTGGATTCAGGATCATCAGGATCCATAAGGATTTCTACTACATCCTGCTCTCTTGCCTCCAAGACATCCCTTGGAGGATGCTTTAATTGCTATTGATCTCTTGACTTTGAGGCTGGTTTCATTGATGAGGTGTAGCAGTTCTTAGCTTCTTGCTGATCACTATCAATCTTCACTATTCCCCAAGGACTAGGGAGCTTCACACATTGATGATAGGTGGATGGGACTGCCTTCATGTCATGTATCCAGGGCCTGCCAAGGATAACATTACAACAAGATAAACAGTCAATGACACAAAATTTTTGGTAAGTATGCAGCCCTTCAACGTAGATTGGGAGTTTAATGTCCCCCAGAGTATTCTTAGTCTCGCCACTAAATCCCACGAGCACAGAGGATCTTGGTATGATATCGGATTCAGGGATATTCATCTTCTTAAGAACATCAAGCTGGATAATATTCACAGAGCTTCCTCCGTCTATAAGGATCATGCGAACAAAATGGTTAGAAATAAAAAGATTGATAACCAAACCATCGTGATGAGGATCCTGAATGTCAATACGATCATCCTCATCAAAAGTTATGACTTTTCCTTCGGAGACACTGGATGTTCGAATGGGTCTATCTCCATTATCCATCTTGGTTTCCTTTACATGTCTTTTAGCTGCAGAGAAGAATGTTCCACAAATGTCTGATCCTCCAGAAATAAAGTTTATGACTTGTGCATCCGCTAGAGGGGCTGGAGCTTTCTCTGGGATCCTTTCAGGATCCTGAGTTCTTGACTTCTTTCTCCCCAATAACTCTTTTAAGTGCCCCTTGCTCAACAAGTATCCAATTTCCTTTCTCAGTGCGATGCATTCTTCTGTGAGATGCCGAAAATCTTCATGGTATGCACACCACTTTGACTTATCTTTAGTTGCAGCTGGTCTGTCATTTTTCTTGGGCCATCTAGCTTTATCACCTAAATTCTGCATCGCAAGGATTAGTTCATCGTTATCAACAGAAAAACAATATTCAGAAATGGGAGGATAATCCTCATCATCCTCTTCTTGTTCAACAGCATGCACATTCTGGTTATCAGATTTGTTGTAGGATCTGAACTTGTTGTTCTTGAATGATGATCCTTGCTTCTCTTGCTTTGAGGATCCTGCTAACCTCTCCTGGATCCTCTTGTCGTCCTCTAGCCGGATGAACCTAAGTGCCCGGGTTCTTACGTCATCTAGGTTCCTGCATGGTGTCATAACAAGATCATCATAGAATAATGAATCCCTAAGCAATCCCATTTTAAAAGCTTCAACAGCCGTAGCTATATCCAGGTTAGGAATATCCAAGGATTCTTTACTAAATTTAGTGATATAATCCCTTAATGATTCATTATAACCCTGGGTTATCCTATATAGATCACTAGTTAAACGCTCAAAGTTTCTACTACAAGAAAACGGATTATTAAATAGGTTAACTAGATTAGCAAACGAGGTAATAGAGTAAGGGGGAAGACTTAGCAGCCATTTAAGAGCCGATCCAGTAAGAGTGGATCCAAATCCCTTGCACAGACATGCTTCCTTTAACCTTTCTGGGATGGGAATGATCTCCATCCTTTCCCTGTATTGTGCTATGTGTTCTTCAGGATCTGTTGAACCATCATATAACTTCATGGTTGGCACGTGGAACCTCTTGGGTATCTCAGCATCACAGATGGGTGGTGCAAAACGAGATATCTTATGAGTCCCATCTGCAATCTCCGGGATAGGCTTGACCACTCCTGGGACACTTGATATCATATCCTTTAACTTTTGCAATTCTTTGGCCATGGCATGATTGATACTTGTATCCTGCATAAGGCCATGGTTAGTGGTATAGGAATTATTGAAAGTGTTACCTCCCATTGGGTTCAAATTAGGAACAGCGGGTGTGAATCCATATTGTTGAGACTCCGGAATGATCGAAGGACCAGTAGAAGCAATGGTCTGCATTGGAATAAAATCTCCCTGATGGATATCTGAACTCCCTGATTGCAAACTCCTTAAGGATCCCGGAATCTGGAAGGATCCATGGAACTAAGAGGATCCTTAAACCTGAGAGGATCCTTGAACCTGAGAGGATCCTTGAACCCGAGAGGATCCTGGAACATAGGAGGATCCTTGAACCTGCGAGGATCCTGGAACATAGGAGGATCCTTGAACCTGCGAGGATCCTGGAACATAGGAGGATCCTTGAACCTGCGAGGATCCTTGAACATAGGAGGATCCTTGAACCTGCGAGGATCCTTGAAACGGCCAGAACCCTTGAATCTGCTGTGCTCCTGAGTATCCTCCTGAGCTAGTGAAGGATCCTGTATGCTGAGGATGGGATCCTACTGGTTGGAAGTATGACCCTGAAGCCTGAGTCATTGCTGATGATCCATAATGCACTCCTCTTGGTCCTCCCACATATTGAACGTCTGGAAGCACTGATGGCTGAGAAGTTATAACCGGAGTATCGAAATTCAAAGATCTGGGCATCAATGGGGAATGATCCTCTGCCGATCTCTTCTGTTTCTTGATGTCTCCAATTTCTCTAAGAATCCTTTCATTGGTCTTATCCTGCTGCTGTATATGCTCCTTCATCTGCAAAATCAGAGTAAACAAGTCACTAGTAGTAGGAGTATAAGAAGCAGAAGAAGTTGGAGGTTTTGAGATAATGGGAGTTGGTTTCTTCTCGGCATTTTACTGAGATCCAGAAGGTGGTGGAGGCAAAGGTGGAATGCCCGTAGATAAATTGACTGCAGACATCGCAGTAGAAGTGTTCTTTGATGATGAAGCCATGTGCTTGAATGCAATGAACCAAATGATCACGAGAATGAGAATCTCTTAGGAATGAAGCACCAATTGCCCCACGGTGGGCGCCAAACTGTTTTGGTCAAAAATCAGACAAGGATAATGCAACCAAACTCTTTGTTACAGGGTATGATGCTTGAATTGATAAACAACAATGAGGATCACTCAGAAATAAATTGCACAAGTGACACAAAGATTTATACGAGGAAAAAGCCCTTGATCAATGAATGATCTCCGACATAAAAAACCTCGGGTGATGGAAACTACCGATCACCAACTCAAATTAAACAATTAATGTGTTACAACTTCGGATGATAGCGAGCTAAGTACAAGGATCACTATAGTGTATCGTGTAAAAATGTATGAAAAATGCTAAGTGTTTTGCCGAGAGCTGGTGAGTGCAGTTGTACGAGTGTGTGTAGCCAAAAATAGCCAAGTGTTCTAAATATAGCTCGCTATCCCCTTAAAAATAGAAAATATCTAGACTAACTAACTGTCCGCATTTCGTGCCTTCTCCCCACGTTCTCCATAACGTTCACAACGGTCAAGCACATGCAGAATAAAAGGGAATATGCTCCAGGAATATCGCCATGACCAAGCCCAAGCCGGTACTCCTGCAAAAATAATACTGAATTCAAAGTAAACAATCGTTAGTATAAGGATCCTTAGGATGATCCATGATCCTTATCCTGAAGCACTTGTGAGGATCACTAATTGTCACAGAAGTAAGGATCACCAAACAGGATAATACTTGAGGATCACAGGTCATTAAGAAATCCTCCCCTAACAGCAATGGGACCAGTACTCGCATTAGGGGCTGACATTTTCATTGTACTGGCTGTACCCGGGATCCTACGTATAATGGTAGACGTACCATACATCTGTTCCTAAGGTTTCTAACGTTTTCACGTTAGCTAAGGTTTTGACATTTTCATGTCACTAAGTTTGGATAGTCGCCAGTAAGGGCCATACTCTAGTTTACACAAGATCCTTTGGGCTTGTCCACGGAATTGTTGGCTTGTCCCCAGTAGCTAACTTTTCTCGTATGTTGGCTAAGTCCCAAGTTCTGTTTCATTTTAGGTTTTTGAAGTTAAACAGCTAAGGATCCTTGATCCTAACCTTTCATTAAGGTTTGTTTCTTTAGTTATCCTAATTGTAAATGTTAAAGGTTTAGGATCCTAACTTGGATTCTCAGGTATGATCCTTGATTATTTTGATTTTATTCTTTATTTATCTAAGTGGCCCTAATTCTTTAACAACAGGATTTACGATCCTTAGAATTTGTCGATTATAGGATATTTGATCCCTGATCATATCCTAAACTTTTTGAGAAGATTCATTAAACTTTTCTTCTTTACTTAATAAATTCAAACAAAGTATATGACAACAGTTGAAAAATAAATAATTAACAAGAATAACAACACAAGAAATAGCCAAAAGATTAAAGTTTTATTTATTCACAAAATGTTAAACCCTTAAAGGTTGTCAAAATTGCCTACCCAAGCTTCTACCAGCAATACGTGGCCCGTCCACTTGGGTTGGCAAAGGGTGTCCATTGTTAACAGGTCTTGATAGTGCAGGAAATATAAGATGGCAGGATAACAAGTGGTTTCATCCCCCAAACACAAGATCCCTCCACCATCTATTATCCTACCTATTGTACAAGGATCCATGATCCATAATCCAAAAAACTATTGTTCAAATACAGCCCAACATTGTTTAAAACATCATAACCAAGAAACCACTACCAAATCCTAAAAAATGGGCTCCGGCCACGTCTAGAAATATCCATCATCGCCCATTCCTGCAGCTCACACCTTGGCTGCATCACCACCAGCATCAGCACTTCTAGCCTGATCCTTCCCGCTACCACTCGCCTCAATCGCCAAGACCTCCGTAGCCTCCTCCTCATCTTCCAGCTCGGCCAGCTTTGCCTTCCAGCCCTCCTGGTCCCAAGTGGTCCTGTCAAAGTCAGGATCCTCAACCTCCTGGGCCATTTGCAGCTTGTCTTGTACATGGTGATGGCGGCAGAGATTTTAGCATCCTCCAGTAGCTTATGCTTCTCATGATTAGCATCAATCTGGGCCATGAGCACCTGCTTCTTTGCCAGATTAAGATCTTTTTTGAGGGAGGAGATGGTTTCAACCTTAGCCAGGAAGAACTTTTGGAACTCCAGATGCTTCTGCTCAACCTCTTCAACGTATGCATCGAACAGCGTCTGAATCTCGGCGAATTTCTGCAAAAAAGACGAGGTAAAGTTCAGGATTCATGATCCTCAAGTGGGCAGGATAATCAATCAGGATCAGTGATCCTTACCTCGGAGAAGTATTCCTCAAACTGGTGGCGGATTAGAGGCAATCCTTCCAGGTTGTCAACTTCAGTGGCCTTCCTCTTCTTTCCCCCCTTGGAGGTGACAAGCTTGGGGACTAAAGCGCTGGGGCTAGCAGCAGCTTTCTTCTTCCCAGACCTGGGTCCCACATTGCTGAGATCGCTGAGACTAAAGCGGGAAGCGGATTTGGAAGATTTTCCAGCGCCTATCCATATAAAGCAACAGATAAGTATTCTTGTTTTATTTTCATTTAAACATTTAATTATATACAAACTCGGATACTTACTTGACATTGTGACTGAGCCTGAGGATATTTCTTGACAATCCTTGGTGTTTGCTTGAAATGATCTTGCTGCAGGATCAAGATTCCAGAAAGCGGTGATCCTCTCTTCTGTTGCAGGCGATGGAATGATATGAGAGACAAAGATAGCTGCAAAAATAAAAAAAAAGAATCAGTTATCCTCACAGGGACAAAAACAGGGTTATCCTACGATCCTTCTATAAGGATCCTCTATCCTACCATGGCTGGCCCACTTTCTTGGGAGATCCTTCCCATCCGGGATGGAATCTCTCCTAACGAAGAAAAAAACATTTCTTCCAGTTGGTGTCATTCTTGGTGGTCTTGAGGATTGGGTTTGCATCACCAGGTTTATGTTTGAATAGGTAGCGGTGAGATCCATGACTCACAAGGTTGTATAGTTCAGACAATTCCGACATTCCCAACTCTATATCCTCCTACTCAATTATTCTCTCAAGGGTAAATAAAACCCTCCACATCATAGGCATAGCCTGGATATAATATATGCCAGTAAGGGAGAAGAAAGACTGGGTAAAAGCAGGGAAAGGATACGAGTATCCTATCAGAAATGGGGTAGCCGGAAAAGCAACCCAAGTTGCAGAAACGAAGTCACTCAGGGTGGTAGGGTTGAAAGGTTTAAAGACAGAGTCTGCCGGAAATCAATGACGAATCTGGTCTATCTCCGGATCAGTAAAGCAGCAACGTTCCTTCAGAGAATCTTTGATGATTCCTTGGCTCTTTAGGCGAATATCCTTTTAGTGATCCTTACCCGGTGAAGATCTTAACATCATCTTGGACATGGTGATGGTAAAGAAAGAAGGAACACAGTAAGAAGAGAGAAAGGAGAGAGAAGTACCTGCTTGATCTTCGAATGAGGATTTAAAGGGTGTAACGCACGAATTTAAATGCTTTTTGACCCTTATCTCTAACTTGAATTTATAATGATGAATCTGCAGGGATGTCGCTTCAATGATGCATGATCGGTAACGGCTAGTTCGATCCTAACGGCTATGTATCCGTTAGTCAGTTGTAGATAAGATCGAAAATCTAACTCGTTAATTTACACTTTACTCCTTATATTTTGGGGGCAAATGTTAGGGGAGGATTTTCCAATCCTAAGGATCATGGATCCTCAAGTACTGTCGGGGTCAGGGATCCTCAATTCTGTTTGAATTAGTGATCCTCAGGGATTGTTGCAGGATCAGGATCCAGGATCCTTATTGTTATCCTTACACTAACGATTGTCTACTTTGAATATGAAGCTGTTTTGCAGGAGCATATGCTTGGACTTGGTCTTGGCGATATTCGTGGAGCATATTCACTCAATATTCCGCACGTGCTTGGCTCTTGTGAACATTATGGAGATCGTGGGAAGCTAGCATGATTAGCGGACAGTTAGTTATTTAGTTATTTTCTAAATTTAAAAGGGGATAACAAGCTTGAGTTAGAACACTTGGCTAATTTTAGCAATCACACACACACTCGAACAGCTCTCAGCAGTTTACTTGGCGATTTCATACATTTTTGCACATTGCACACTAGTAATCCTTGTAACAAGCTTGTTATCATCCTGAGTTGTAATAACCTTTTATTTAATCTTAGTTGGCAATCGGTAGTTTCCATCACCCGAGGTTTTTTATGCCGGAGATCATCTCTTGATCAAGGGCTTTTTCCTCGTATAAATCCTTGTGTCACCTCTTTATTTGATTTGCAAGTTGTTCATACAATTGTTCATATATTCAAGCATCACACCTCACAACAGAAGATTTGGTTACATTATCCTTGCTTGATTTTTGACCAAAACACTTAGCTAACGTGAAAACGTTAGAATCCTTAGGAACGGATGTGTCGTACGTCTACCATTATACTTAGGATCCTAAATACAGCCAGTATAATGAAATTGTCAGCCCCTAAAGCGGGTACTGGTCCCATTGCCTTTAATTGCACTAGGATAATCATGCGCAACTGGCGAAGGTGTAAGAACCTGATTCGTAGAAGGTAGTAGATACCTTAAACTGGGGACAAGCCCAAAAACTGTGGATAAACTCAAAGACTTAGGAGATTTTAGTGGATACTTGATCCTTTGTCAAAGATGTACCAACTTCTGCAAAACTCAGAATTTAGTGAAGAAGGATAAAGGATCCTGGATCCTTCTCCTTGTAATCAAATAGATTAAAGAAATAATAATTAAATCACTACCGGAGTGAGGATCATGCATCCTTTGAGGAACCTAGATTCTCAACTGAAGTATTTCTTTAGATGGACAGCATTCCAAGCCCTAGGTAATAGATTACCTTCCATTGCTAATAAACGATATGCCCCCTTTCCTGCATCAGCTTCAATCAGACAGGGGCCTTCCCAATTTGGTGCTAACTTGCAATCAGCAGGATTTGTGGTATTTTGGAATGCTTTCCTCAACACCATATCACCAACTTGGAATTTCCTGATCCTAACATTCTTGTTATAAGCTCCAGCCATCCTTTGTTGATAGCTAGCCAATCTTATCCTTGCTAAATCCCTGAGTTCTTCTATGGTATCCAAATCTTGAACCAAGTTTTCAGCATTTCCTTCAGGATCACGGATGCTTGTTCTTGCAGTAGGGACTATCATCTCTGTAAGGATCACAGATTCAACTCCAAACACTAAAGAAAATGGAGTCTGGCAAGTAGCATTCTTGGGAGTTGTTCTATCAGCCCATAATACATATGGTAACTTGTTGGTGCAGTAATGTCTATCGCCTCCGTCAATCTAAAACCGTAGCTGAAACTGAAGAAATCTAGACTTATATTGTAATATTTTAATAGAAAAGGCAAGGTGGCATTTCTGTAAATAAGGAAACCTTCCTTATCGCCTTGGCCTATAAATAGAACCATGAGGGTTCTCATTTAGAACTTTTGGAGACTTGTGCACATTTGTTACTTTGGAGAGCTTTGGAGCTAGAGAGAGAAACTAGAGAGAGAAAGTGCAAGAGGTGATTCACGGTTCATTTGTACGTTTCATATCATCTATCGAATCACAAATTTAGTACGTTCTCGTGTGTTCGGTCAAGCACGTTCACGGATTCCGCACGTCGAACGTGTCACACGCAATCGTTTCGGAGTCGAAAACCGGTCCTAACAAGTGGTGTCAGAGCAGGAGCTCGATTGCACGGATCAATCACACGAATTCGCACGGAAATTCATCAAATTCAGATCCAAATTCATACAGATTTGTCAAAATTTCTTCATCTTTACATTTCTTCACATTTTCGACAGAAAATCACCAAATTAAACGACTTTTTACGGATAAAATTTGCTAATTTTTGGATATGTTATGCAAAATCAATTGATCTACAAGCCTACAAATTTTCAGATCTAAATTCCTAGCCGTTTGGGAGAAATTAAAGATTTTTGGTTTGAAATATACATGAACATGTTGACTGCTGATGTTGAAATTCATTTGAATGTCGTCCGGTCGGACAGAAGTCAGATCGGCTAGCTGACCGAATCAAAATTTCCATTGCTTTACACTGCATTTCATTAAAGTTGTTGACTTTGACTTGCCAACCGATCGGTCAGCATCCTCACTTGATCGAACAGCTGTTCGATCGATCAGCTGTCTGATCCATTGTTCCACATATTCTATTGCCATTCATTTAAAAGTTGACTTGTTGATTTCTGGCTGATCGGACACCTGTCCGATCCACTGCACCACACTATTATACTCATTAAAGCAGTTGACTTTCTTTGACTTGCCAGCCGATCGATCAACCTCCTGTCCGAACGGTCGGCAAACCGAGTCACAAGATCCTATTCGGCCAAGGCACTTAGACAACAGTTCTGTGAATCCATTAATAACATACTTCAAGTGTCACGTGATCCACTTAGCGGCCTAATAGGAATAAAAGGAAGTATTAATATTGTCGGCCATTTTGAAAAAGGAATCAATTTGTCACGAGATATTTCTGTCCATCTATTGTCTTCGGCCCATGTGATTGGGTTATGTAGAGGCCCAATAGGAAAATTATATGAACAGACCTTGTCGGCCATTAATTTTACAATTGCATTAATTCTTGCATGTGATCTGAACACTCATGACAGCTAACATGATAAGTAACATTTGAGGTGTGCACGTGATTGTATATTTGTTGTTCTCTATCGAAAATATCAACCTTGTTTGTCCACTAAAATCAATCGGCCCAATCAAGATAAATGCATTCAAAAGTATTGTCGGCCATTTGATTTGATGTGTGCATGAGATATAAAGTTCATAGTTAATTGTTGTGGTCAAAGAAGTCAACGTGCCAGCGAATCGATCAAGCGTTTTTGTCTTTTTGTGCATTAAACGATCAGCTAACCGATCGGCCAACTCAAGATTTTGTCGTGTAGTGCTGATCGATCGATCAGAGGGTCGATTGGATTTTCACCCGTTTCAAGAATATTGCAAGCCGATCGACCAAGCATTTTTGTCGTGTAGTGCTGATCGATCGAACAGAAGTGTCACTCTATTCAAAGCATAGCTAGCCGATCGGACAGCAACTCCAACCGACCGGACAGCATCACCACCCGATTCAAGATAAAATCCCACCCGATCGGACATCTTTCCCACCCGATCGGACAACTTTCCCACCCGATCGTACAGCACCGATTATTGTCACTGTTGACTTGTGTTGACTCACTCAATCGGATACCCATCCGAATCAGGTGTTTGATAATTTTTAAACTGATCGTGTTTGTACGTGATTCAGGTGTAATTCGAAGTGATAAACAAAACAATGGTTGTTGATATAAAACAAAGTCGAGAAGAAAGGCATGCTCGTCTTAGACTGGATGATGTATATGATGCTTACAAAGAAGCAACACTAGCAGGCAGGTGGAGCAAAGAAAAAGGAATGTTATGTTGATCCTCAAGGAAACCCGACGGTTGATCCTAAGAAGGTTAACTTTGAAGCATTAGTTGTTGCTATACCAACTGTAGGGGTTTGGTGCAAAGGTCTCAAAGAGATTCCTAGATATAGACAAAAGGTAGAGGAAGGAATAAAGAAAGTGATCTATGCGAGTTTAGAGAAGAAGAAGAAAACTGTAGAGGAAATTATTGATGAAAGCAATAAGCTGGTGAATGAGTTGAAGTAGACGTCAGAAGAAGATGTGACAACAGAAAAAATTCAAACTGAATCTATTAAGTCGTCTAACACCAATAAAATTGATGAAAACGAAAATAAATCTGATAATAAAACTAACGAACAGTGCAAGAAAAGCATGGAAACATGCAGTGCTTGTACTGGAAAGGATGAAAAGCTTAAAATAAGAGACATAGAATTCACTAAAATAGAAAGGATTTTCAAAGATAAATGTCACGAAATGATTGAAAATGAAAAGTTTTTGAAACAAGAATATGAAAAGCTGAAACAAAAATGTGATGATCTTGAAAAAGGAAATAAAATATTAAAAGAAAAGTGTTCAGCTGTTTGCACTAAATGTGTTCCTAAAGATAAAACAATTCAAGAGTTGCAAAAGGAATATGATGGAATGAAATTGTCATATCATACTGTAAAAGAAGCGTATGAAACTTTGAAAAGTAAAGTCAAAAGTTTAGATGATAGATTGTGTGCATGTCAGAAAAACACTAAATTTCTTGAAGCCAGATTTGAAGGAAAACAAAAGGTTTTAAATCAATATATTGATGATGTCGCTAAGCTTACAAAAGAACTGGCAGACAAAGAAAAGTTGGTCAATAAATTGCAAAGTTACCATGCGTCTTCATACATTCTGGAACGTATTTTCAACATCACACCCGATGGGAAAGAGTCAGAACAGAACAAAAAGGGAATTGGGTCTGAATACCATCAGGTTCCACCACCGTTGGAGAATAATTATACATTCTATGATGGCGAAAAGGTGGAAAAAGCAATAAACATGGTTGACCAGTTACCCGACAATATCGATGTGACTTACACCAAATCTGATGACATCAGTGATTCAGAGGTGGTCGGTAAGGTTGTTGAAAGTGTTCTAGCAGAGGAGTCTACTAAAACAGATAAGTCTGAATCACAAGATGAAAATGAGGGAAGTTTTAATGATAGTTATCTTAAACACTCAAAATCTGAAAAAGTTGTGAATGATGATTCAAAAGGATTGGTTTACACCATGATTGGATTGGACAAATTATTTTCGGATAATGAATTCCCAATTCAAAATGTGATTTCAGATAAAATCAACAAAGTTTTCAAACTTGTAGAGATTCAAAAGTCTGAAATTTCAAAATTTGCTAGAAAAGGTCAGAAAACTTTTTATAACAAACCTAGTTACAAAAAGAAAAACATGAAAGCTGGGTTGGGTTATAAAAAGAAATAGAATTGGAAAAGAAATGTAACACCAAATTATCAGGAAAAGATAAACTTTGTTCACGGAACAAGTTCTGAACAAGAGAAAGAACTCCAATTTAGACGACAGTCTAATGAAGAGTTCTATGCTCAAAAGAAAAAGCAACAACAATAGGTTAAAGATGTGTTCAAGAGAACATGCTTTAAGTGTGATCAAATTGGACATCTCAGTCGAAATTGTCCAAATCATAAATCTGTTGGTGTTGAACCGAAAAAGAAATCTGATGTTGTGAATCAGAAGTCAACCAAGTTTGATTCAAACCAAACTTGGAAGCCGAAAATGTCAAAGGTTGACTCACAACAAACGTGGAAATCGGTGACACCCAAATTAAGAACAACACAAAGTTAGAAAACAACTGTTGATGCAACAAAACCAAATCAGTTTTGGAAACCAAAAGTTGTTGTTCAAAATCAAAATGCTCAAAATGAATCACATTTTTACAAAAGAAGTGCTTCGAAAGGACAAACTTGGGTTGAAAAGAAACAAACGGTTTTTGTGAGTGATAATCGGAATGAAACTTCATTTGTGAAGAGTGATAAAAATTTTCCGAAGTTGAATGAAACGTATTGTGTTGAAATGCCTAAGGTCAAACAGACCTGGGCTAATTTGTTCAAGTAATTGAGTAAGCTTGAATGTGCAGATGAGAGCAGCCTGGCATGAGAGGAGAAGGCTGGCATGAGAGGAGAAGGCTGCTGAACCCTGCAACTGAAATCAGGGAGTTTGTTCATTTCTGTACATAAATAAACCATATGTCAAAAACCCTAAAAAACTGAAAAATTTAAAAACCAAAAATATGTTTTGAGTTTGTAAAAAATTTGAAAAATCAAAAATGTGTTTGTTTTTAAATTTGTCAAAAATAAAAAATTTCAAAAATATGTTGAGTGAATATGCCGAAACCCTCACGGCGGAACAAACATGATTAATTTCACAAGATTGAAAAACGGTTTTCGAACTGTAAAATATCAATGTGTTGTAAATCATGGGGGTACGTTATATTTTCTGCAAATCAGTGCATGAGAAGGAGAAAATGGATGGCGAGATAAAGCTATCTACATCAGGTTGTCAAATTTTCTTTAAATATTTTGAATTTTAGGGGAAGTAAGAAATTTTCAGAAAATCCAAAAACATTAGAAAATTTGAAAAAGCCAAAAACATGAGAAAATGAAAAAGAGTTTTTGTGTAAAAAGAGGAAATGATAGTACATCAATAGACAATCACAGTACGCTAAAGAAATGGAATGTTAAATGTGATAAACGGTCTCACTGATGATATGCCAGTAGGTTTTTACACGCTTAGTAAATTGTTTTCGAGATTTAAACCTAAATATCAATACTTACTTATTTCATGGGGAACATCTCTCGGATATATGGGTAACCCCCGAAATCTTGTTTGAAGAGCTTTCTATTTCTGACAAACTAGGTCTTTGTGCGTGATGATATCTAGGGTATTATACCTGGACTTCTGATTTTGCGGGAGCAATAGCCTAGTCCTCGTATAATACTCTGCACTGCTTTAATCATAAAGCCCACCCTCAACATAAAAATGATGAAACATTAAAAAATACTAATCATGTGCTGTTGAAGAAAAGATCGCCAAACGGGACACACCTAAAGTTGAGCCATCATCTCTTTGTCTGAACGAAAGTTCTAACCTGAGCTCTCATGGCCTCGCATTACCCGTTTACAGATATCATTAGTGTACATTCACCTGTAAGACTGAATATAGGAGTCTGGATACGGGAGTATATTCTGAGGTGGGACACGCGAATAAGTTTAAGTCCTTAAAATACTAATTCGTATCTCGAATCAGTTGAACTTTGTGTGAAAATTTAAGTGGATCAGTATAGTGACAATATAAGTGAATCGTTTAAAACTTAAAGTGTTTAAAGCTCAATGGTACTGGTGATGTGTCATAAACTGATATAATCCTCTAACGCGAACTCAACAAAAATATTGTCTGTAAATATGTTTGTAAATATTTTTTTACTGCTTTATGTTTCAGAAAAATACAAAAAGATTTTGATTCCACTTTATTTTCGATAAACGATGTCTGAATGCTGAGTTTCAAAATCTGAGTATGCTGATCGTGTTTCTGAAAATAAAATAAGTTCATTGATTTGAAACTTGAATTTTTAATCAAAATCAAAAACAGTTTGTGATATCTCCAAGGTCATTAATTTGGACTTGGACGATTAACCGTGAAGGATTTGGATGCTTATATTGTTAAAATCTGTAAAAGAGCCAGTGTTCGATCTTGATTCACTGAAACTGCCAAATCCATGAAGTTTGTTGATAGGGGAAGAAAATAAAGTTTTCCTGGATATATTCATATTATTATATCTTAAAGCCAGGATCTTGATTTAGAAAGTTTAATAGAGCCAGGATTACAATTCCTGGACAATTGAATGATCAAAATGTTTGTACTTATAAATGTTTGAGAAATTGCAGATGTTGTACCAGACTACGATCCCGATAGCCGAGACTAAGGGGGAGTCTGAAGACGAGCTCAACGCAAGAGGAAGCGTGCATTCAAGGTTCTAGGAAACTATCCTGAAGGAGCTTGTATCCGGAAAGCCAGGTGTCGATCCCAAAGCACGGAAGCTTGACGAAAGGGGGAGCCTGAAGAGTCTACTGAAAGGGGGAGCTGAAGCTGAAGACAGATCCACCGGGATTCTGTTCAAGGGAGTCTATGTTGCTGAAGAAATGATAAAGTTTCAAGAAGACTCAGAGAGAGAGAGAGAGAGAAAGACAAGTCGCTACGAGTTTGACTACGGATTTACTGCGGCAATATCCAAGGGGGAGTCTGTTGGTGCAGTAATGTCTATCGTCTCCGTCAATCTAAAGCCGTAGCTGAAACTGAAGAAATCTAGACTTATATTGGTAATATTTTAATAGAAAAGGCAAGGTGGCATTTCTGTAAAAAAGGAAACCTTCCTTATCGCCTTGGCCTATAAATAGAACCATGTGGGTTCTCATTTAGAACTTTTAGAGACTTTTGCACATTTGTTACTTTGGAGAGCTTTGGAGCTAGAGAGAGAAAGTGCAAGAGGTGATTCACGGTTCATTTGTACGTTTCATATCATCTATCGAATCACAAATTTAGTACGTTCTCGTGTGTTTGGTCACGCACGTTCACGGATTCCGCACGTCGAACGTGTCACACGCAATCGTTTCGGAGTCGAAAACCGCTCCTAACATAGCTCTTCTACCCATTTCCCTTTCTTGGATCCAAGCTTCTTCTTCAAGTTGTTGATGATGATCTTGTTAGATGATTCTACTAGACCATTAGCTTGTGGGTGGACTGGTGTTGAAGTTATCATCCTAATCCCCCAGCTGTCACAAAAGTTTGTACTTCTACTCCCAATAAATTGGAATCCATTATCACAAATAATTTCAGAAGGTATGCCAAATCTACTAATGATGTTTCTTTAATTAAAGGATATTACTTCCTTTTCTCTGACTTGTGCAAAGGCTTCAACTTCTATCCATTTGGAAAAGTAATTAGTCATAGCAAGTATAAACACTTTTCCTCCTGGTGCTTTGGGAAGTATGCCAACTACATCCATTCCCCATCTCATGAATGGCCAAGAAGAGGATATAGGATGCAGGAGCTCCGCTGGTTGATGAAGGATATTGCTATGTCTTTGACAAGCATCACATTTCTTTGCATAATCCACAACATCCTTCTTCACGGCAGGCCAATAGTATCCTGTTCTAAGGATCCTTGAGAATAGTGCTCTGCCCCCAGTGTGGTTTCCACAATCTCCTTCATGAAAATCCTTCAGAACTTCTTGAATTTCTGGATCCTCGATGCACCTTAGATATGGACCTGCAAGAGATCGTTTATATAAAATGTTATTTAGTATGTAAATTGAGATACCTTGACTTTGAAAGCTCTAGGATTTTCTCCTGTAGGAATCTCTCCATGTTGTATATATCTCATGATTGGAAGGATCCATGATCCTGAACTCGATTGTGCACCATCACTAGGTATGACTGCAGAATCATCTACTATCTCCATGGCTGTGCGAGCCTCTATAGCAAGAGTTAAGATATGAATAATTGGTATCCTAACGTCCTCCGGAATCTTCAATGATGATCCAAGGTTGGCTAAAGGATCAGCTTCTGCATTTTCTTGCCTGGGTACCTGTGTTAAACTAAAAGAAGCAAAAGAGTCTGCCAATTTCTTGACTATCTCTAGATATTTGATTAGCCTTTCACCTTTAAAAGCATAAGAACCATTAAAGTGGTTAGTAATTAGCAATGAATCTACATGTACCTCAAGATACCTGATCCTCATGTGCTTGGCAATTTGCAAACAAACTATTAAGGCTTCATATTCAGCCTCATTATTAGTAATTTTAAACTCACAAGCAATTAAGTGGGGTATTATGTCCCCCTGTGGCGATTTTAGTAGTATGCCTAGTCCAGTTCCCTTGATATTTGAAGCCGGTATCCAAGGATCCTTAGTCTCTTCAAGCTGTTGAACTTCCAACTCAGCTTCCCTTTGTAGATCACTACTGAAATCAGCCAAAAAGTCAGCTAAGGCTTGGGATTTGATGGCAGTTCTTGGTTCATATCTGATATCATATGCACTAATCTTGACTTCCCACTTTGCCATCCTTCCTGACATTTCAGGTTTCCTGAGAACATTCTTGATTGGAAAGTTACTTCTAACAATAATAGGATGAGTCTCAAAATAATGGCGTAATTTAGTAGATGCCATGATTAAACCAAGAATAAGTTTTTTTTCTGAATGAGAATACCTGGATTCACCATCAAGTAGACTTTTACTTTCATAATATACAGGATGTTGAGTACCTTCATGATCCTTAACAAGGACTACACTTACTACATTTGAAGAAAATGCTAAATATAAGGATAACATATCCCCTTTTTCTGGTTTCATTAAAGCTGGAGCTGAGGATAGGTAATCCTTAAGGGCCTTGAGGGCATTCTCATGCTTTTCAGTCCACTCAAATTTTTTGTTCTTTCTCAGGATGTCATAGAATTCTTTGCATTTCTCTGATGACTTTGAGATGAATCTGTTCAAGGCTGCGATCCTTCCTGTCAATCTTTGCACATCCTTGGCATTGGCAGGAGACTTGATATTCACAATCGCCTTGATTTGTTCTGGACTTGCCTCTATCCCTCTTTTTGTCACCATATAACCTAGGAACTTTCCAGCTTTTACACCAAAGTGGCACTTGGAAGGATTCAATTTCATATTGTATCTATCAAGGATATCAAATGCTTCCTCCAAATCTTTAAGGTGATCCTCAGCTCTCTTGGACTTAACCACCATGTCATCAATATTGACTTCCATTGGGTGTCCAGTTTGCTCTTTAAACATCATATTTACTAGCCATTGGTATGTAGCACCTGCATTTCTTAGTCCAAAGGGTATAGAAATATAACAATAGATAACAGTAGGGGTCATAAAGGTTGTATCCTCTTGATCAGATGGTTCCATCTGAATTTGTTGGAATCCAGATGAAGCATCCATAAAAGTTAAAAACTCATGACCCGCTGTAGCATCCACCATGGAGTCAATGTGGGGTAATGGGAAAGGATCCTTGGGACATGCCTTATTTAAATCAGTGAAATCGACACATACCCTCCACTTTCCATTTTTCTTTTGGACAACAACCACATTGGCTAACCACCTTGGATACTTAACCTCTCTAATCATACCTGCTCTGAGCAGTTTATCTACCTCCTCTTGGATGATGGCATTTCTCTCAGGTGCAAACTTTCTCCTCTTCTGATGTATGGGTTTGTAGGACCTGTCAATGCCAAGTTTATGAGTAATAATATCTTTAGAAATACCTGTCATGTCCTTATGCTTCCAAGCAAAGGTAGCTTTTCTTCTCTTTAAGAAGGATACCAAATCCTGTTCAATGTTATCGAGGATCCCGGATCCTATAAAAACTTTGGATTCAGGATCCTGAGGATCCATCAGGATATCTTTTACATCTTGTTCTCTTGCCTCCAGGACATCTCTTGGAGGATACTTTAATTGCTATGCCTCCCTAGGTCTTGAGGCTGGCTTCATTGATGAAGTGTAACAATTCTTGGCTTCCTGTTGATCACTTTCTATCTTCACCACACCCCATGGAGTAGGGAGTTTAACACATTGATGATAGGTAGATGGAACTGCTTTCATATCATGTATCCATGGCCTGCCAAGGATAACATTGCAACAAGATAAGCAATCTATGACACAAAATTTTTGAAAAGAATTAACTCCCTCTATGTAAATGGGAAGTTTAATGTCCACAATGTGTTCTTGGTTTCTCCGCTGAATCCCACAAGAACCGATGATCTTGGGACAATTTCTGATTTAGGGATGTTCATTTTCTTGAGGACATCAAGTTGGATGATGTTCACTGAGCTTCCCCCATCTATGAGAATCTTGCGAACAAAATGGTTAGAAATAAACAATGTAACAACAAGACCATCATGATGAGGATCCTGAATATCCACACGGTCATCCACATCAAAGGATATGAATTTCTCTTGTGTAAGGATGGAGGTTCGAATAGGCCTATCCCCATTCTCCATCTTCGTCTCTTTAGCATGCCTCTTAGCTGCTGAAAAAGAAGTGCCACATATATCTGATCCATCGGAGATGAAGTTGATAATTTGGGCATCAGCTGGAGGAGCAGGAGCCCTTTCTGGAATCTTTTCAGGATCCTGGATCCTTGACTTTTTTCTTCCAAATAACTCCTTCAAATGTCCTTTGCTTAACAGGTAACCAATCTCTTGCCTGAGTGCTATGCATTCATCAGTGAGATGACCGAAATCTTCATGATAGGCACACCATTTGGATTTATGTTTTGTAGCAGCTGGTTTATCATTCTTTCTAGGCCATCTAGCTTTTTCACCTAGATTCTGCATGGCAAGGATTAGTTCATTATTGTCAACAGCAAAGCAATATTCAGAAATGGGTGGATAATCTTCATCATCCTCTTCTTGCTGCACAGCATGCACATTTTGATTATCAGACTTGTTGTATGATTTGGATTTGTTGTTCCTGAAACAGGAACCTTGCTTTTCCTGCTTTGAGGATCCTGACAGTCTCTCCTGGATCCTTTTATCATCCTCTAAACGGATGAATCTAAGGGCCCTGGTTCTTACTTCATCAAGGTTCCTGCAAGGTGTTATAACAAGATCATCATAGAATTGTGAATCCTTAAGCAAACCCATTTTAAAAGCTTCTACAGCTGTTGCAATATCTAAGTTGGGAATTTCTAAGGATTCTCTACTGAATTTAGTTATGTAATCCCTTAGTGATTCATTATTACCTTGAGTTACCCTATATAAATCACTAGTTAAACGTTCAAATCTCCTACTACATGAAAATTGGCTATTGAACAAGTTAACTATATTAGCAAATGAAGTAATAGAGTAAGGAAGAAGACTTAGCAACTGTTAGGGCTGGATTTTTACAATACATGATCCTCACATGTGATCCTAACCAGTGATCCTTGTTTCTTTGACAGATAGTGATCCTCAGCAGAGTCCCAGGATCAGGATCACGGACCATCATAAGATCCTCATACTAACAGTTGCTTTCGTTGAATTTAATGTTGTTTTGCAGGACATCTAGCAGGATCCGCTCTTAAGCATCTCAATTAAAGGACACGTCTTTACAACTATGGCATGTGCTTGATCGGAGATGGACGTTGTGAAGGATATGGAAACATGGCATAATTTAAGGGCGATAATTTAGGCTAGACTTACTTTTATTTCTAAAGGGGTAATGAGCTGATTATTAGTCTTTTACCTAAAATAGGTCACCTACACTTGTATATATAACACTCTTCCTCATTCGGAAGAACACACAACACAATTCTCACACGCTTAGACACTCGAAACTATAGTGATCCTTGTACTCAGCTCATTATCATCCGAAGTTGTAACTATATTTTTCTTATATTGAAGTTGGTGATCGGTAGTTGCCATCACCCGAGGTTTTTTATGCCGGAGATCATACATTGATCAAGGGCTTTTTCCTCGTATAAATCATTGTGTCTTTGCATATTTCTCATAAAAGTGATCCTTTACTTTTATAATTAACCAAGCATCATACCCCGTTTACATAAAGTTTGGTTACATTATCCTTGTGTGATTTTTGACCAAAACAGTTTGGCGCCCACCGTGGGGCAATTGGTGCTTCATTCATAAGAAAACTTTCTGTTCGAAATCATTTCAAAGAATTACATGGCTTCATCATTGAAAAACATGTCCACGGCGATGTCTGCAGTCACCTCGTCTCAGAACACTCTGCCTCCTCCACCGGCAGGATCCCAGAAGAATGCTGAGAAGAGACAAACTCCTACTAACTCTAAACCTCCATCTTCTTCTGCTATGAATTCTTATATTCCCAGTACTAGTGATGTATTTACTTTGATTTTGCAGATGAAGGATCGTATGCAGCGGCAGGATGAAACTAATGAAAGGATCCTCAGGGAAATTAGAGATCTCAAAAGACAAAAGAGAACGGCAGAGGATCATTCCCCACTGATGCCCAAATCCTTGAACTTTGATACTCCAATGATCACTTCCCAGCCATCGGAAATTCCAGACGTGCAAATTACGGGAGAATCAAGAGGATTGTACCTCGGATCAACAGCAATGACTCAGGCATCAAGCTCACACTTTCAGCCGGCAGGATCCTATCCCCAGCATATGGGATCCTTCATGAATTCGGGAGCCTATCCGGGAACACAGCAGTTTCAAGGATCCTACTTTGTTCCAGGATCATCCCAGGGTTAAGGATCCTACTTTGTTCCAGGATCATCCCAGGGTCAAGGATCCTCCTTCGCTCCAGGATCCTTCCAGATACCAGGATCCTTCCAGATGCCAGGATCCCTAAAAAGTTTGCAAACAGGAAGTCTAGATGTCCATCAAGGGGACTTCATTCCAATGCAGACCATTGCTTCCACTGGTCCATCCGTTATTCTAGAATCCCAACAATATGGATTCACTAACTTGAACCCAATGGGAGGTAACACTTTAAATAATTATCTTACCACTAACCATGGATTCATGCAGGATACAGGTATCAATCATGCTATGGCCAGGGAGTTGCAGAAGCTAAAGGATATGATCTCAAGTGTCCCAGGGGTAGTCAAGCCTATCCCAGAGATTGCAGATGGAAGCCATAAGGTATCTCGCTTTGCACCACCAATTTGTGATGCAGAGGTACCCAAAAGGTTCCATATCCCTACTATGAAGCTATATGATGGTACAACGGATCCAGAGGAACACGTAGCACAATACAGGGAGAGGATGGAAATCAATCCTATCCCAGAAAAGTTGAAGGAAGCATGCCTATGTAAAGGATTTGGATCTACTCTTACTGGATCAGCTCTTAAATGGCTGGTAAGTCTTCCCCCTTACTCTATTACTTCATTTGCTAATTTAGTTAATTTATTCAATAACCAATTCTCTTGTAGTAGAAAATTTGAAAGATTAACCAGTGATTTATATAGGGTAACTCAAAGTCATAATGAATCATTAAGGGATTATATAACTAAATTTAGTAAAGAATCCTTGGACATTCCCAACCTGGATATGGCTACGGCTGTTGAAGCCTTCAAAATGGGACTGCTTAAGGATTCATTATTCTATGATGATCTTGTTATGACACCATGCAGGAATTTAGATGAAGTAAGAACTCGGGCACTCAGGTTCATCCGGCTAGAGGATGACAAGAGGATCCAGGAGAGACAAGTAGGATCCTCAAAACAGGAGAAGCAAGGATCCTCCTTCAAGAACAACAAATTCAAATCCTACCATAGAAATGAGAACCAGAATGTGCACGCTGTTGACCAAGAAGAGGATGATGAGGATTATCCTCCAATCTCAGAATATTGTTTTTCCGTTGATAATCATGAACTAATCCTTGCAATGCAGAATCTAGGTGAAAAAGCTAGGTGGCCCAGGAAGAATGATAAACCAACCGGGACTAAAGACAAGTCAAAATGGTGTGCATACCATGAGGATTTCGGGCATCTAACTGAAGAATGCATAGCTTTAAGAAAAGAGATTGGATATCTGTTAAGCAAGGGGCACCTAAAAGAATTATTGGGAAGAAAAAAGCAAAGGACTCAGGATCCTGAAAGGATCCCTGAGAAGGCTCCAGCACCTCCGGCAAATGCACAAGTGATCAACTTTATTTCCGGAGGATCAGACATCTGTGGTACATCCTTCTCGGCGGCCAAAAGGCATGCAAAGGAGTCAAAAATGGATAATGGAGAAAGGCCTATTAGAACATCAAGTGTCTCAGAGGGGAAGATAATAACGTTTGATGAGGATGATCGCATCAATATTCAGGATCCTCCTCATGATAGTTTAGTTATTACTCTCTTTATCTCTAACCATTTTGTCCGCAGGATCCTTATCGATGGAGGAAGCTCAGTGAACATTATCCAGCTTGATGTTCTGAAGAAAATGGGTATCCCAGAATCAGACATCACACCAAGATCCTCCGTGCTTGTAGGATTCAGTGGAGAAACGAAGAAAACTGGGGGACATCAAACTCCCAATCTACGTGGAAGGATTACATAATTATCAGAAATTTTGTGTTATTGACTGTTTGTCTTGTTGCAATGTTATCCTTGGCAGACCTTGGATACATGATATGAAAGCAGTCCCATCCACCTACCATCAATGTGTGAAGCTCCCTAGCCCATGGGGAATAATCAAGATCGACAGTGATCAGCAGGAGGCTAAGGATTGTTATACCTCATCCATGAAGCCAACCTCGAAGCCAAGGGAGCAATAGCAATTACAGTATCCTCCGAGGAATGTCTTGGAGGAAAGGGAAC
Organism: Helianthus annuus; assembly: GCF_002127325.2. NCBI lineage: Eukaryota > Viridiplantae > Streptophyta > Magnoliopsida > Asterales > Asteraceae > Helianthus > Helianthus annuus. The sequence continues at coordinate 83,545,665 of NC_035444.2, read as the reverse complement.
AAGATGTGGACGAAATCCTCTTGGATCCTAGTGATCCTGAATCAAAAATCTATATCGGATCAGGGATCCTTGGCAAGATGAAAGAAGACTTAATATCCTTCCTCAAAAGAAGAAAATCTACCTTTGCTTGGAAACATGAAGATATGACAGGTATATCTAAGGATATTATTACTCACAAACTTGGCATTGACAGGTCTATCAAACCAATCCATCAAAAAAGGAGGAAGTTTGCACCGGAAAGGAATGCCATTATCCAAGAAGAAGTAGAGAGACTACTTCGAGCAGGTATGATCAGAGAGGTAAAATATCCAAAATGGTTAGCCAATGTGGTCGTTGTCCAAAAGAAAAACAGAAAGTGGAGGGTATGTGTCGATTTCACTGATTTAAATAAGGCATGCCCCAAGGATCCTTTCCCATTACCCCACATTGACTCCATGGTGGATGCAACAGCGGGGCATGAACTGTTAACCTTTATGGATGCATCATCTGGATTCCAACAAATTCAGATGGAACCATCTGACCAAGAGGATACAGCCTTTATGACCCCAACAGGTTTGTATTGTTATATTGCCATGCCTTTTGGATTAAGAAATGCAGGTGCAACATATCAAAGGCTGGTGAATATGATGTTCAAAGATCAAATTGGACAAACTATGGAAGTATACATAGATGATATGGTAGTCAAATCAAAGAAAGCTGAGGATCACCTAAGGGATTTGGAGGAAGCATTTGATATCCTTGATAATTATAACATGAAGCTTAATCCTTCAAAGTGCCACTTTGGTGTTAAGGCAGGTAAATTCCTAGGATATATGGTAACTCAGAGGGGCATTGAGGCAAGTCCGGAGCAAATTAAAGCACTAGTAAACATCAAGTCCCCTGCCAATGCTAAGGATGTGCAAAGGCTAACAGGCAGGATAGCAGCTCTGAACAGGTTCATATCAAAATCCTCAGAAAAATGTAAAGAATTTTACGATATCCTAAGGAAGAACAAGAAGTTTGAATGGACTGAGAAACATGAGAATGCTTTACAAGCCCTTAAAGAATATATGTCCTCAGCACCAGCATTATCAAAACCCGAAAAAGGAGATGTGTTATCCTTATATTTGGCGGTATCCTCAACCGCTGTAAGCGCTGTCCTTGTTAAGGATCATGAAGGTACACAATATCCTATCTACTATGTAAGTAAGAGTTTACTTGATGCCGAATCCAGGTACTCACACCTCGAAAAACTTATTCTTGCATTAATCATGGCATCAACTAAGTTAAGGCATTATTTTGAAACCCGTACTATTGTTGTTAAAACTAGCTTTCCAATTAAGAATGTCCTCAGGAAACCAGAGATGTCAGGAAGAATGGCTAAGTGGGCAGTAAAGCTTAGTGCCCATGATATAAGATATGAGCCAAGAACAGCCATTAAATCCCAAGCACTAGCTGACTTTGTGGCTGATTTCAGTAGTGATCTACAAAAAGAAGCAGAATTGGAAGTCCAACAGCTGGATGAGACCAAGGATCCCTGGATACTACACACTGATGGATCCTCAAATGTCAAGGGCACAGGGCTCGGGATACTACTAAAATCGCCACAGGGGGACATAATACCCCACTCCATAGCCTGTGAGTTCCAAGCAACTAACAATGAGGCTGAATATGAAGCCTTAATTGCTGGCTTGCAAATTGCTAAGGATATGGGGGTGAAATATCTTAAAGTATATGTAGACTCATTATTGATCACCAATCACTTTAATGGATCCTATGCTGTTAAAGGTGAAAAATTAACCAAATATTTAGAGATAGTCAAAGAATTGGCACTCTCTTTTGTTTCTTTCAGCTTAACACAGGTACCAAGGGAGGATAACACGGAAGCTGATGCATTGGCCAACTTAGGATCATCCTTAAAAATTCCAGAAGACATAAGTATCCCTATCATCCATATCCTGGCTCCTTCTATTGAAAATCAAGTGGCCATGGAAATAGAAGAGGATACTGCAGTAATCCCTAGTGAAGAAGCTCAATCTTATGCAGGATCATGGGTCTCACCAATCATGAAATACTTGCAACACGGAGAGATTCCGATGGGAGAAAATCCTAGAGCTTTCAGGATCAAGGTATCTCAATTTACAATCTTAAATAATGTGCTATATAAACGATCCCTTGCAGGACCATATTTAAGATGTATTGAGGATCCTGAAATTGAAGAAGTGTTGAGAGACTTCCATGAAGGAGATTGTGGAAACCACACTGGGGGCAGGGCATTATTCTCAAGGATCCTTAGAACAGGATACTACTGGCCAACCATGAAAAGGGATGCTGTAGAATATGCTAGGAAATGTGATCCTTGTCAAAGACACAACAATATCCTTCATCAACCAGCTGAATTGCTACACCCCATACCATCCTCTTGGCCATTCATGAGATGGGGAATGGATATAGTTGGCAAGCTCCCTAAAGCACCTGGTGGAAAAGTATTTATGCTTGCCATGACTGACTACTTCTCTAAGTGGATAGAGGCTGAAGCTTTTGCTCAAGTCAGAGAAAAAGAAGTTATATCCTTTATCAAAAGAAACATTATAACTAGATTTGGCATTCCCTCTGAAATTGTATGTGATAATGGTTCCCAATTCATTGGAAGCAGAACTACTAACTTTTGTGACAGTTGGGGAATCAAGATGATAACATCAACACCAGTTCATCCACAGGCCAATGGCCAAGCAGAATCATCCAACAAGATCATCATCAACAATCTGAAGAAGAAGCTGGGATCCAAGAAAGGAAAATGGGCAAAGGAGTTACCTTATGTGCTATGGGCTGATAGAACAACTCCCAAGAATGCCACTGGTCAAACACCTTTTTCTTTAGTATTTGGGGCAGAAGCAGTGATCCCAACAGAGATGGTGATCCCAACTGCTAGAACAAGTGCTCGTGATCCTGAAGAAAATGCTACAATCCTGGCTCAGGATTTGGATACTATTGAGGAAATCAGGGATCTGGCCAGGATAAGGATGGCAAGCTACCAACAAAGAATGGCTGGTGCTTACAACAAAAATGTTAGGATAAGGAAGTTCCAAGTCGGAGATATGGTGTTGAGAAAAACATTCCAAAACACTATTAATCCTGCTGACGGGAAGTTAGCACCAAAGTGGGAAGGCCCTTACTTGATTGAAGCTGAAGCAGGAAAGGGGGCATACAGATTGCTAACTATGGAAGGAAACTTGTTACCAAGAGCCTGGAATGCTGTTCACTTAAAGAGATACTTTATGTGAACATGATCCTTCAAGCATGTGATCCTTACATTGAAGTATCCTCAAAGAATCCCGGTGATGTCAGTGATCCTTACTCTGGTAATGTGCTTATCTTAAAACTATTACATTCCCTTACTTTTTACCAAAGGATAAGGATCCTGTATCCTTCATCCTCTTCTCACAAACCATTTGAGTTATGATAGTTCAGGTATCTACAGCATATCGTCAAAGATCTTCAAAAGCAACGCAGATCCTTGGGTCTAACCCTAGTTATCCTTGGGATTATCCCCAGTTTCCGCCAGCAGCGCACGATGATCCTGATATAGTTCACGTCTTTGGGACTAGTACCCACTTCCGGGGCTGACAACCTCATCGTACTGGCTATACCCAGGATCCTACGTATAATGGTAGACGTACCATACATCCGTTCATAAGGTTTCTAACGTTTTCACGTTAGCTAAGGTTTTGACATTTTCATGTCACTAAGTTTGGATAGTCGCCAGTAAGGGCCATATTCCAGTTTACATACGATCCTTTGGGCTTGTCCCCAGTTATCCTTTGGGCTCGTCCCCAGTTATCCTTTGGGCTTGTCCCCAGTGATCCTTTGGGATCATCCCCAGTTATCCTTTGGGCTTGTCCCCAGTTACTAACTTATCTTTTATATTGGCTTAGTCCCAAGTTATATTCCATTTTTTCAGGTTTTCGAAGTTAAACAATTAAGGATCCTTAATCCTTATTATCCATTAAAGTTTTACTTATGGTTATCCCGATTAAAGGTTAGGATCCTAACTGGGATCCTCAGGTATGATCCTTAACTATTTTTAATTTCATTATTCATTTGAATAACCTTTAGACCTTGACAACTGAACCTATGATCCTTAAAATAAACTACCTTGAAAATTTTCGATTATAGGATATTTGATCCAGGATCATATCCTAAATTTCTTAAACATGGTTTGCTCAACTCTCGTTACTCTAACAAATATGTTTCTAAAACAAACTGGAAAATAAGAAGATAAATAAAGGATAACAACACGAGATAAGCCAGAAAGATTAAAAGTTATATTATTAACAAAAGGATCTTAAACCCTTTCAAAAAGTTGTCAAAATTGCCAACCCACATTTCTACCAGCAAAACGTGGCCCGTCCACATGGGTTGGCAAAGGGTGTCCATTGTCTATGCGGTCTTAGCAGGTGCAGGAAATTAAAGGCGGCAGGATCACAAAGGCTTCATCCCCCAAACAGAGGATCCCTCCACCATTTGCGATCCTACCTATTGTTCAAAGGATCCAGGATCCTTAACCCTAAAAACTATTGTTCAAGGTTACAAACCATAATTGTTTCAAACATCACAACCACAAAAAAAAAAACCACTACCAAACTCAAAAAATTGGGCTCCGGCCTAGTCTCGAAATATCCATCATCGCCCAATCCAGCAGCTCACACCTTTGCTGCTCCATCACCACCAGCTTCTCCACCCTGATCCTTGTCAGCATCACCGCCCTCCAGCATTGGGATCTCCTCTGCTTCGTCCTCATCCTCCAGCTCTGCCAATCTTGCCTTCCAACCCTCCACGTCCCATGAGCTCTTGTCAAAGGCAGGATCCTGAGCCTCCGCAGCCATTTGTAGTTGTATCTTGTACATAGCAGTTGCGGCAGAGACCTTGGCATCCTGGATGATCTCCTGCTTCTCGCCATCCATGTCAATTAGCCTTTGAGCAGCCTCATCCTTTGTAGCCCGGAGTTCCTTCTCAAGATCGGCTATCTTGAGATCCTTTAACACGCCCATTTGTTGGAGGTCGGCGATTTGGCTCTCCTGATCCTCGACGTGGCCAAGGTAGGTCTCAATCTCAGCAAGTTTCTGCAAAAGAGAAAAAAGGTAAGTTCAGGATCAGGTGATCCTCAAAAAGGCAGGATATACAGGCAGAATATACAAGCAGGATATTCGAGAAGGATAACCTACAGGGGCAATGATCCTTACCTCATTGACATAGTCCAGGAACTGTTGGCGGATCAGGGGAAATCCTTGGAGATCCTCAGAAGTCTTCCTCTTCTTCCCCTTACCTCTAACAGGTGCTTTAGGAGCCGAAGCAGAGGGACTGGCAACAGAAGCCTTCTTTCGTGAAGACTTGACGTTGGCAAGTTCATCAATCCCGAACTTGGATGCAGACTTGGCAGACTTAGCAGGTTTCCCAGCGCCTACACAACCAAAACAAGATAAGTTCCCTTACTAACTAAACAGTCTTACATATAACTTACTTTTTAATAAGGATACTTACTTGACATAGTGGCAGATGCGGAGGATACTTCTTGAGAATCTTGGACGGTGACTTGAAAACTTCTGATTTCAGGATCAAGCTTCTTGAAAGCAAGGACCCTCTCTCTGGCAGCAGGGGTTAACTTGAGATGAGCAATGGAGACAGCTGCACAATAAACAAAAAACAACACATTATTGATCCTCATCATAAGAGACCAGTCTGATGGTGATCCTTCCAGGATCCTCTATCCTACCATGGGTGGCCCACTCCTTGGGCAGATCATTCCCATCAGGGAGGGAATCCCTTCTCACAAAGAAGAAACGACGCTTCCAGTTTGTGTCATTTTTGGTAACTTTCAAAACAGGGTGATCCTCCCCGGCCTTCCGTTTCAGCAAATATCGATGAGAACCAAACGTGGTAAGATCATAAAGCTCGGCCAGCTCTGCCATCCCTAAATCAATCCCCTCCTGCTCGATGATCCTCTCGAAGGTATACAAGACCCTCCAGATCATCGGCATAACTTGGATATAAGATATGCCGGTCAGAGAAAAGAAAGATTGGGTGAAGGCCGGAAAAGGATACGAATATCCTATGGTAAATGGAGTTGCAGGAAAGATCACCCAGGTGTCTGAAACAAAGTCACTCAAAGCAGTGGATGTGAAGGATTTGAAAACAGCATCCGCCGGAAAGCAATGACGAATCCTATCTACATGAGCATCGGTAAAGCAACATCTCTCCGTAGGAGAGTCCTTAATGATCCCTTGGCTTTTCAGGGGACTGCTCTTCTCGCGATCCTTATGGGGAGAGTTTCGGAGCAACATCCTCACAGCAGAATAAAAACAGGGGAGCAGAAAAACAGAGCAAGAGAAGGAAGAATGAAAAGAGAAGAAAAGAGAATACCTGATCGATCTTCGGTAGCGATTATAAAGGGAAGATATCTCGAATTTAAATGCAGAGTGATCCCAACCCTATCTCCTATTTATAATCATGATTTGCAGGGATTGTCACATCTATGACGTAAGGGTTGCAACGGCTAGTTCGATATTAACGGCTAGTTATCCGAGTCATTCGTTGCAGATAAGATCAAAGCAAAATATAACTCGTTTATTTACAATAAACTCCTTATATTTTGGGGGCAATTGTTAGGGCTGGATTTTTACAATACATGATCCTCACATGTGATCCTAACCAGTGATCCTTGTTTCTTTGACAGATAGTGATCCTCAGCAGAGTCCCAGGATCAGGATCACGGACCATCATAGGATCCTCATACTAACAGTTGCTTTCGTTGAATTTAATGTTGTTTTGCAGGACATCTAGCAGGATCCGCTCTTAAGCATCTCAATTAAAGGACACGTCTTTACAACTATGGCATGTGCTTGATCGGAGATGGACGTTGTGAAGGATATGGAAACATGGCATAATTTAAGGGCGATAATTTAGGCTAGACTTACTTTTATTTCTAAAGGGGTAATGAGCTGATTATTAGTCTTTTACCTAAAATAGGTCACCTACACTTGTATATATAACACTCTTCCTCATTCGGAAGAACACACAACACAATTCTCACACGCTTAGACACTCGAAACTATAGTGATCCTTGTACTCAGCTCATTATCATCCGAAGTTGTAACTATATTTTTCTTATATTGAAGTTGGTGATCGGTAGTTGCCATCACCCGAGGTTTTTTATGCCGGAGATCATACATTGATCAAGGGCTTTTTCCTCGTATAAATCATTGTGTCTTTGCATATTTCTCATAAAAGTGATCCTTTACTTTTATAATTAACCAAGCATCATACCCCGTTTACATAAAGTTTGGTTACATTATCCTTGTGTGATTTTTGACCAAAACAGCAACCATTTAAGAGCTGATCCTTTCAGTGTGGATCCGAAACCCTTGCATAGACATGCCTCTTTTAACTTTTCAGGAATGGGGTTGATTTCCATTCCCTCCATGTATTGGGCCACATGCTCTTCTGGATCAGTTGTGCCATCATAGAGCTTCATGTTTGGTGTTTGAAACCTCTTTGGTATCTCTGCATCACAAATAGGTGGTGCAAAACGAGATATTCTATGACTCCCATCCGGAATCTCAGGGATGGGCCTAACCACCGCTGGAACACTGGATATCATATCCTTTAGTTTTTGCAACTCCCTTGCCATAGCTTGGTTGATTCCTGGTTCCTGTACAAAGCCATGGTTAGCATTATGAGATGTATTTAAAGTGTTACCTCCTGATTGATTCGAGGCTGGGATTCCTGATGTGAATCCAAATTGATGTGATTCTAGCATGATCTGTATGGGAATGAAGTCTCCCACATGAATTTCTGAACTTCTGGGTTGTTGACTCCTTAAGGATCCTTGATCCTGAAAGATGTTGGATCCAGTATGCATCAGAGCTGAAGATCTTGGAGGATACTCCATGGATCTGTGAACCTAAGATGAGGATCCTTGAACCTGAGATGTGGATCCTGGGTACTGAGAGTAGGATCCTTGAACTGACCGCGTCCCCACGTATCCTCCCGAACTAGATAAGAATCCTTGATGCTGGAAAGAGGATCCTTGAGGCTGAAGAGAGGATCCTAAAGGTTGGAAGTAGGATCCTTGAGCCTGCGTCATTGCCGATGATCCATAGTGCATACTCGATGATCCTCCATGGTACTTGACACCTGATGCTGTGGAATGCTGGGCAGTTGCGGCTGGAGTATCAAAATTCAGTGATCTAGGCACCAATGGAGAGTGATCCTCTGCTGATCTATTCAATTTCTTGATTTCATCAATTTCTCGAAGGATACTGTCATTAGTTTTGTCCTGCTGCTGCATGTAATCCTTCATCTGCAAAATCAAAGAGTAAAGATCATTGTTTGTAGGACTAGAAGAAACAACAGTAGTTGCTTTTGTGAAACAGGGGTATGTTTCTTCGCAGCATTCTCAGCATTCTCTGGGATCCATAAGGAACAGGAGGCAAAGGTGGAATGCTCTGTGAAGAGGTGACCGCCGGCATGGAGCTTGAAGTGTTCTTCACATGAGAAGCCATGTGGTTGAAGGTAATGAACAGAAATGAATGAAATGAATAAAATTTTTCAAGAATGAAGCACCCATTGCCCCACGGTGGGCGCCAAACTGTTTTGGTCAAAAATCACACAAGGATAATGTAACCAAATCTGATTTTTGTGAGGTTAGATGCTTTGTTAATTGGACAAATGTATGAACAACAAATGAATGAAATGAATGGTGAACACAAGGATTTATACGAGGAAAAAGCCCTTGATTAATGAATGATCTCCGGCATAAAAAACCTCGGTGATGGAAACTACCGATCACTAACTATATTAAACAAAGAAAGTTTACAAATCGGGATGATAACAAGCTTGGTACAAGGATCACCAGTGTGCAAAAGTGTGTAATCGCCAATAACTTGCAGAGAGTTCTCGAGAGTAGTGTATGTGTGTTGCTATATATATCTAAATCAAGCTTGTATCCCCTTTAAAATTAGAGCTTGTATCCCCTTTAAAATTAGAGCTTGTATCCCCTTTAAAATTAGAAAATATCTAGAATAACAAACTATGCGAAAATGGTGCTAGCTTCCCCACGATCATCACAACGGTCATGGAGGTCATGCACGTGCAAAAGTATCAAGCATATTCCTCTAGAACCTTGGCTGGACCAAGTCTCATTCTAATACACCTGCAAAACAAGATAAAACATGATGGAAACAATTATTAGTTTAGGATAATAATGAGGATCCTGGATCCTTAGTCTTGCAGCATCTTCTGAGGATCCTTAATTCAAACCGAACTGAGGATCCGTGATCCAAGCTACACTTGAGGATCTGTGATCCATAAGCTGTAAAATTCTATCCCTAACAATAGGTTTTTTATGTTTATTTTTTAAATAGGTTTAGTATTCTATTCCTTTTTTATGTTGATATGGAATATGTTATCTCCGGGCACTCGGTCTTCACTTAAATCTATACTGTTGACTTGTGTGTAGCAAGAAGAAGCAAAAATTATCATGAAAAAGTTGTGTGATATAGTTTCAGAACTTGCTTCGAGTATATTATCGGGTAACGGTGGGCTAAGCTTGTTACCATTCATGTTTTAGTTTGTTTCGTTGGATAACTTTAAGCTTTAGGAGTCTGCATTTTTTGTTATTTACTCAATTGTCACAGTATATCGGCGTGACTTCGATTATGCATATTAAGCATCTTCACGTTGTGTTTTTGATGTGGGACTATATCCGGTAGTTCCGATGTGCGAATTGCCACCTTAAGTGCTGTGATTAATTTTATTATGTGTTTGAACTCCGGTGATAGGGATAGGTTTCAAGATCTACTTCTTGCGATGATGACGACTTTGACGGAAGGTTTGAACGATGGACAAGAGGCCACCACATAAGAGGCATTGGAGCTGTTGATTGAACTGAACTGAACCAAGGTTTTTGAGGCAGCTGTTAGTAGAAGTGGTTCAGTAAATGCTGCAGATTGTGGATGCTAAGACGTTAGCATATTCATCATTTTAAGTATGAATATTTGTCTTCCTCAGATGCGTAAGTTTGCTCTTGCCCTTGGTCTTCCTGATCAAATGCCTGGTGTACCTAACCTTATTTGTTTCTTTGATTATAGAGTACATATATTTATTTGTTTGTATGTATATATGATGTAGAAACAGCAAGTCTAGAATAAGAAATAATTTTTCTTAAGGCTGCAAGTTGTGAATATGTAGTGTTCTTATATTTTTTACACTATTTTGCATCTATGAAACTTCGTTTTTAAGAGCTTAATGCATCCGGATTAGAATTAGTTATGTTTTCACACTTTGTGTATGGTTAGAACATAGAACTGTTTTAAAAGCCCAAATGTTACTTGTTGTTTCGGTGCAGATATGATTGAAGAGTTGTTTCGGTCCTAGTAAGGTTGAACCAGGTCCTTGCAGGATCTATACACTGAACAAGGCAAGAACCTTACTAAACCATTCCCTTAACCCCTGACCAGGTAGCCACCATGCCTCTATATAGACCGTAGAGACATGAATGGTGTAAATATTTTACTTTATATAGACAGTAAAGTAACGCCAAGACACCACGGACAAATGATAAAGAAAATTCACCTTCAACATAAGAAACTAGTTATTAAAGTCATTAATACAAAACCAAATAAAAAGTGCCGAAAGATTAAAAATCAAAAGTAATACATAAAAGACTTGTCTTCACCAAGTGATGTAAGAGGCTTAACCAAACATGGCCTTTGATTGGCAAGAACTCTTACTATCAATCTTGGACCCCGAGACTACTACACACTCAAAAGATGGATGATGGTGGTGGGTGTTGGTAGTGTAGTGGTGGTGGAGGGGTGGCAAAGTGGGAGAGTAGTGGTTTGCCAAGGGATGCCTTTGAAGTGAGCCAAGCACCCCTGTTTACAGTCTGCACAGAGCCCTGGCCACGGCCCCCTGTCCAGTGGGCACGCCCAGTGGCCAGCATTTTCTCTTCCTTCATTAAATGCATTTGTCAGCAGAGGGCCCCACACGGCCCCGTGTCTAGTGGGCACGACCGGGTGGTCAGAATCGTATTTGTACTATCAAGATTTTGCAAGATTCTGCGTATCTTAGCGTTGACCACGCTCCGTGTTGAGCTGGGCACGCCCCCGTGGTGGGCGTAAAAGCTTCCACAGCTTTTTCTTTTCTGCAGGCGCCTGACCACGCCCACGTGTCCAGTGGGCACGGCCCCATGGTCAGTCTTCTGTTGACTTGTTTTTGCTTTGGGGATGTTGCCAAGGGGTCGGGCATGTCATGTTTATTCATTTTCTTTGTATTGATGCTGGTTTTGGCTGTATATTTGTTCCTTTTATTTGTTTAAGCTCATTTGGTCCTGTAAATTCAAAAGGAAGACAAAAACACACTTTTTCCAACATTAGTACTAAAAAGGGTTAGTTTTATGTTTCATTTGATGTAATTTATATGTCACATTTTGCACACATCGTCACCTAGACAGCGACTTTTAACAACCTAACAAACTCCTAACTTCTGCTAGAGCTTAAGCACTGTTACATTGATAATGTAAGAAAACTCTATTGATTAATCATCTGTTGAAGATCCTTTGTTGGACTTCATCATTTGTTGATCCACAGCAGACCTTGGCTTCATCAGACTTTACTCTTCTTAGCATAGGATGATCAGACCTTTGCTTCAATAGACTTTGTTTTCATCAGCGGAGGTTCTCTTTGGCAGACCTTTGGCTTTACAGACTTTAGAGAAGCAGATGTTGAATTTTTGCCTCTGGGAGGAGCAGATCTTCAAAACACTGTTATTTGTGATCAGAGGTTGTAGACTGTTTTGGCTTTCCAATCATCTGTTCTTTTGTGGGGTCCACTAGATCCAATACTCATCCATAAAACTTCAAAATGTTAAGTTCTCTCCGTTTATAACCTTAAAACAAAGTTCAATAAAATTTTAGTCTTTGTGCGAGATAGTCATCTTTTTAGTTGCTCTTTTTTAGCTTTTATTTATATGTTAGAGAAACTCATATATCGATTTTATATATAATCTCAGATATGGATGACAACTTTTTTTTCTGTAATTAAAACTATTTTATTTCAAGAAGTACTAAAATCATAGTTTTAAAAATTATAGATCATATATGTATATTTTTTAATCATAAATTAGAATTAGATATGAATTATTATATGTTATTAATGAATTAAAGATGAAAATGCCATCTGGCATTAATTGGAAATAGGTTAGAGGAGAGAATGTCATGTGGCATTAGATGTAATCTTTTGTTAGTATTAGATAGATTTAACATGAGCCACCGATTTCACCTAATTCCCAACTAAGAACAGATGAACCCTAGTTTCGGATGACCAAAAAGTGGACATTCAACCGTTACTAAAATTGTATATCGTTATAGGGCTATCAATTAGTATAAAAAGTTAGATAAAAAACACGTAAGAATTGTACCGCTTGCAAGTAGAAAGACAATTTAGTGCTTGGTCGGAGTTCACATGTCCAGCGAGAATCCGGTGGGTGCACAGACGAAATTTAGAACTAGGAAGTATTGTGATGTTCAGAAAAGGGTATCGAGGTGTTTATGTGCATCCAGTTTATAAGAATTTGTTATTCGGACGCTTACACGAGTCTTGTATGCTAGACGGTTTCGCCATATTCTCTTAATCGCTTTCAATGATTCGTAGTAATAGAAGAATAACGATTAGATTGTGGTTAATACTGAATTAAACACATTAATTAACGTTTATTAGGTGTAATGCCATTTTAGTGTTACTTGAATTGAAGATGATGGTGGTTGTGTCTTGCAGAGAATATAAAGGGGAGATGACTAATTCGTATTGCAATTTTAGTCACTAAAGGGCATTTTGGTCTTTTAACCAAAATCCTAACGTTCATCTAACGGACGTTTTATAGGGGGACTTGATTGATTCCAATTGACAACCACATATTGCAATGACCTTTTTTTTTTTCAAATGAGGGTTGTATGAGCGATTGGGTGTAAACCTGCGTATTTTACTCTTGAAATTTCTATAATGATCCATAAAAGAAACTTTTGAGAGTAAAAAAGTAAAACAACCATTTGATTTATGAATTATATTTCTACTACAGTTAGCCTAGAAAATAAAAATTATTTTAAATACTCAATTTTGAGCATCTATATCATGCTAGTTCAGCTTAGCTCCAATTTAGACATGGTTTGATTCGATGTAAAGTTCTCATGTGATAGAACACAAACTCACGAATAATTATCTATTTAATTCATATATAAATATAATTATTCAAGTCCAAATAAATATTTCGTCAACTATGTGTTACATTTATATATATTTTGTAAGACATGTGAAAAACACCACAGGCATATGCTAGACAACAAAACATCAACCTTAATATTTGCCAGATTCCTAACCGCACACCCAAATTCAATAATATATTCACATACACATATGTGCACCATAAACGTACATATCCACCACATCTGTAAAGAAAGCTGTAAAGAAAGCGCACCCACTATCAAAACATAGATATGGCAGAGGTGGTGGTGAGAAATAAGCAGGTGATACTTAAAGACTACATCAATGGGTACCCAAAAGAATCGGACATGGTGGTAACTTCTGATGCCACCATCCGTTTAGAGTTGCCGGAGAATGATGGCGGTCTAGTTTTAACCAAAAATCTCTATTTGTCATGTGACCCCTACATGAGAAGTCGCATGAGTAGAGCCACAGAAGCAAGTTATGTCGATTCTTTCACTCCTGGTTCGGTATGTTCTGCTCGCTAACCTATACGATTTGGTTTTTTTTTTTTTTTTTTTTTTTTTTTTGGTTCTAAGAAGCATTTTTAGATGGATTTATTCTTATAAAAAGTATTTAGGTTGTCATCAGCAAGAAAATCCATGGAAATTTAGAACACGTTGTGTTTTTAAACCATAATTAATTATCTTGTGTGATGTAGGATTTTTTATTTATTTATAGAAATTGGTATATTCCCATAGCTTGCAGCACAACTGATATATTCTTGATCCTGTTTCTTAAGGAGGCTTGCCGCAACTACAAGGGCGGTATCTCAGTGCTCCTACACGGGCACACATTTTAACACCAAGGTACCGCCCTTGGTAGGGCGCCGCAACCCCCATGTGAAACTCAACACAAAAAATACCCAAACAAAATTGTCAAGGAAACTATTGTTTTTTACAGCCTATACTCGGCTATGGTGTGTCGAGAGTTTTAGAATCGAGTCACCCTAACTTCAAGAAAGGAGACTTGATATGGGGTCTCATTAATTGGGAAGAATATAGCTTAATCAAAGATACCAGTTCCCTGATAAAGATTCAACATACTGATGTTCCTCTTTCTTACTATACAGGAATCCTAGGTAATAGATACTTCTACATCGTACAATTTACTTGTTCTTATTCAAATGTTGAATCTTTCTTGACTTTTGTAATGGTTTAGGTATGCCTGGAATGACTGCTTATGTTGGTTTCTATGAGATTTGTTCTCCAAAGAAAGGAGACACTGTGTTTGTGTCCGCAGCATCCGGAGCTGTTGGTCAACTTGTTGGACAATTTGCAAAACTCTTTGGTTGTTATGTTGTTGGAAGTGCTGGATCCCAAGAAAAGGTGGAATGTAGCATAACATTGATACTGTAAATTATATTTTAATATTTTTGGATGTCTAGTGTTTTAGAAAATGATAAGTGTTTGTCGGAGGTTTTTGAGGTTGTTTTGGTTTTAAGGAAGGCTGATGGCCAAAAGAGCGGACTCAATCAGAGTCCGCTAGTCAAAGGAGCAGACTCATGAATAGTTGGGAGTCCATGCTTGCCACGTTAACATTTGATGTCAAAATTTTTTAAAGTGCACTTCTTAGATACCAAAACAACTTCCAAAACCTCCTATAAACAATTATCATTTATTCTAGACCACATAGACTTAAAAATAATTCTTTTCATCAGTGACTTGCAAACATTTCTGATGTGGGTTTGATATAATTTTCTTATAAGGTTGATCTACTCAAGAACAAGTTTGGGTTCGATGAGGCATTTAACTACAAAGAAGAGCAAGATCTTAATGCCGCTTTAAAAAGGTTGTGGTTTTTACCATATCATGTCATTTGATACAACTCATACAACAAAGATGATACAGTGTCAAAAGACAAGTGGATTTGTGTTTCAGGTATTTTCCAAATGGCATTGATATTTACTTTGAGAACGTTGGGGGAAAGATGCTCGATGAAGTACTACGCAACATGCGACTTAATGGTCGCATTGCGGTTTGTGGAATGATCTCACAGTACAATCTTGATCAATCTGAAGGCACTCGCAATCTCTTTTTGCTGGTGGCGAGAAGTATAAGAATGGAAGGGTTCCTGGTTTTTTATCACTATCACAAATATCCGAAGTTCTTAGAAATGATTATGCCTCTAATTCATGAAGGAAAAATCACCTACATTGAGGATACCCTTGAAGGTCTCGAAAATGCTCCGGCTGCCCTTATCGGATTGTTTACAGGCACAAATGTCGGAAAACAAGTTGTGGCCATAACTCATGAGTAAGGAATGGTAATGTTAAGAGACAAATGTGTTTTTGTTTTGTCAATATTCAATTTTATGTTTTACAACTTGCTGAGTGCGTATTCTATGGTCACTATCATGGCAAATAGTGGTAGTATTTTATGCTATAATAAGGAAATCAAATAAAAGCTTGGTTTGATTCTATTACTAGGATGAGTTTTGATTAAAATTACAAATATTGTTTCTTGTACAAATTATTTACCCGTTTACTTTTTAGTTTGATGAGTTGTTTTCACGTAAGACTTAAGTACATTAAAGGTCTGGGTATACGGGCATACCTTTTTGAAGAACAGGATGTGTGAAGTTTTTTATCATCCTGGCGTCTAGCTATTTTTCCGCAGGACCTCCCCTACAGTATCGTCACCGCAGTAGAGTTTAACCACCAAGTTCGGGATGGATTGGTGTGGTTCCTCTACGCCTAGGACACCAGAATATCGAACCATGAACGAAGAAAGGCATGAGATAAAATAGTGATTGCGAGGCCCCAATTCTTGACGGAGGGGGACACCAAAGGACTCTGCCCTTCCATCCCTTGGATAGATAGAGAGGGAGGGCAGAGCTTTTGGTTTTTCATGTTGATAAAGAGTTGAACAATGGTTTTTTCGTGTTGTTAAAGAGTTTGAAAAAAATTAGTATATTTTATAGGGCAAAATCCCGATCGCATCAGTTAAAAATTCGGTTAAACCCCTCGTTCGTATCCCTTAAAAATATTTCATGGGTTCGCCATTGTTTAAGATTGAAATGTATTCACTCGATAGAGCGGATTCCCGTTGGTAAAATTTTAACTTTATTCCATCAAATCGACATTTTTTGTGCAAAATGTAAAATTATGTAGTGTCTCTCCCTCACAATAAAACTAAAGTAGTTTTTCTTACGTCGCCCATTGCGGCGAAACCGAGCAAATGAAAATGTAAAACAAAGGTGATTTGAAAATAAAGCATGTTGTTTAGAAATTTAAACTATTTGAACGGTTTAGTTTATCATCGTACCATTTTATGATACCAAATAAATACTTTATTTTGAGTACAACTTCGTTTTTAACAAAACTTAAAACGGAATATCAGGGAAAAAAATCAAGCACAACTAGGTACTTAGGTTTTTAGAAAAAATGTTATAAATGTAAATTATTAAAGAAATATCAAATTAATCAATAAACTAATATATGTTCTAAAAAAGAAAAAAAAAGAATTATTAAAAAAATGGGTAAAAGAAATATATGGTTTAAAAAAAGAAAAAAGAAATATGTTTTTAAAAGTAAATATAATAATAAACTATAATAATATATTAAATAAAAATAATAAAAAACTATATATTATTAAAAAATAAAATTATTATTTATAGTCTTTCATCAACAATATATATAATAGTGGGTAACAGTTGGGGAACCTATTCCTTCCCAAACAAATATTCACCATAAAAACCGTAAAAATAAGTAGTCTTGTAGACTCATAAGATGTTATCGTGATATGCTTAAAATGATATCGAAACATTATTCACATCCATCGAAAACCATAAAATGAATACTGACAATGGTTCCAATAATGTCGGTACCGATATTTTTCTGTTAGCATCGATTCCAATTCGTGAAGGTATCGGTAGTTAGTACAACTACAATACAAAAAAAAAATAGATACTATATTTAGAATACATCTTCATTTTCATAAAATATTATATTGGAATTTTAAGAAGAAAAAAAAGCTAAAACAACCTCGTACTTTATTTTTTTTTATTAAAGAACACAAGTTATTAAAGGAAAAATAAATTAGTAAACAACTAAATAAGTTAAAAGCGTGTGTTACATATAGTTATAAGGATAAAAGTAAAGCTTAAAAATAATAAATTAAAAATTACTATTCATCAAATGATAATTATAAATTATTATTATTATTATATATTATATATTATACATTGTTATAAAGGTTAAGAAAAAACATTAAAAATTAATAACTTAAAAATTACTATTCATCGAATTATAATTATATATATATATATATATATATATATATATATATATATATATATAACTAGTAAATTCGTACAAATAATAATTGCAACCTACATTCCTCCCAAACAAATATTCACCACAAGAAAAAAATAAATAAATAAATATCAATTCAATCTAAAACGCCTCTCCACCACTAACAATTGCATACCATATTTTTTTTTATCTTGTTTGGACTAAAAGTGGTGTTATATCATAGCCCCCACATCCACATGTTACACGCCTAAATCCAAAACTCTCACCAATAATGTAAAAGGTAGCTCCTTCAAAAGGTAGCTCCTTGGTCGGAATCTGCAATCAAAGAACATCGTTAGCCTTAACGCGAGAGGTGGCTTCCCGTGTTTGAAGTCCGGCGTTAGAATCAGTGGAATGATCTTTAAGAATCTAAGCGAAATGAAAGGATAAAAGTTTAGAATGAGAGTGAGAACGACAGAATTAGTTTGGGCTGAACAAGACTCTCCTTTTATAGGCAGATTGCTCTGCCCAAGGAAGCCTTGTGCCAGCTGATACCTTCTAGTTTTGGTAAGCTTATCCTCTCTTGACGTTGCTTGCAGGGTTAGCCTTTCCTCTTTAGGTAAGTTTTAGGTTTGTGTGTCTCGAGGACACCTTTCTGTGTTTTAGGGAGAAGACTAATCAGTTTGACTTGTTGGGTTCAAGTTCCAAGGTTGTACAGCAACCTTAGCTCCATATCACTAGCCGTTGGTGTATCAGCTTCTCGTCGGGAGCCTCCAGCTTCCGACTTCTAGCTTCTTACTTTCAGTTTATGTTTAGTATTCTTTATTGTTTTCTTGCGATTGTTATTAACCTTGGTTTTGCTGACTGGGATCTCCGAGTACCCACATCATCAGCCCCCCCCAGTCATGAGTATCGATGTTGTAAATATCAGTGCTTTATGACTCTAAGTCTAGGGGTTTTTGTTTTCTAACCTTGCTTTTTCTCATAAGTTTTTAGCTGCCTTGCTTATGCTTCTTTGTTATGTTTGATATTATGCAAGTCTTTTCTGAAAAAAGAAAATGAAAAGAGTTTCAAATTATCGAACAAGGGAACTAGAAGCATGAGGCTTTTTTATTTCTGTGACCATGGGCTTCTCGTCAGAAGGTATTGTTCCACCATTGGCCTTTTATTTCAATTTTTTTGCTATTTCATCATGTGCTCCTTTCCATTTAAGGCCCACTTGGCCACTTGCATGCCCAGGCAGCCCAGAAGTGATTGATGGGACAGTGCCGCAGGGGAGCTCTGAATTGCCCTAGGCTGCCAACTGTTGGCAGTTACATCTCCACCCTCCACCTGTCCGTTTGCTAGGGATTTTGAATTTTTGAACTCTGTAACTTCCTTATAACCGCTCATTTCATCTTCTCCTTTACTTTTCTTTTCTCTTCAAATTCTCTCTTTTGTTCGACGGTTTTTCCGGTGATTCATCTTTAAAAACTCGGTAAGTCGTCACTTCTTTACTTTTCAAATGGGGTCTAATAGTGTAACACCCCAAAATGTGTACATGTTAGTACCTTAGTTGGTTTTAATACTGTAATATGGAAAATGATATTATATTGCAAACCATGACTAACAACTAACATGTTAATAAATACTAACGTTTAATATGAAGCTTTTTGGTAGATACTAATTAAACTAGTTAAAATACTTATGTACATGTCTTCTAGAAAAGGGTAAGAAATATTGATCAAATTAAATACTAGATTAAACATGAGGGGCTGAATGTGGCACTTGGAAAAGTTAGAGTATAAGAAAAACAAGTGGAGGATTTTATGTATGTGTGTGTGTCTGTGCGTGGTTTATAGAGAGAGAGAAAGAAAGGCAATTCAAACAAACTGATGGATAAAATCAATGCCAGTCGTATGCATGAGCCCTAATAAGTAATCATCTATTCTTGTCTAACAAGAGGTAAGTCACAATTTTTGATTTGGTGATTGTTTTAGAAAGTGGGTTGCAATCAATCCATGAATTCATGTGAAATTAGTATGGTTATGAGTTAGAATCGCTTCATAGAATAAGAATTATGCTTGATTGTGGTCATCTTGATGATTAGAAATGAAAACCCACTTGTAGTAGAAATATGATGAAGTATGATGATCTTGCAGGTGCAAAATAGGTGTAAAGTTGATGTATGAACTTGTATGCAATAGAGTATTGGATTGATTATGGTAATCCATGTTGTGAAATAGGAAGTGTTAGCGATGGATTTTCTAAGCTTATGGAACATGGATCCTCAAATGTAGCTTGGATCAAGGATCCTCAGTTCGGTTTGAATTAAGGATCCTTAGAAGATGTTGCAGCAATAAAGATCCAGGATCCTCATTATTATCCTAACACTAACAATTGTTTCCATCATTTTTGAACTTGTTTTGCAGGTGTATTCGAATAGGACTTGGTCCAACCGAGATTCTAGGGGAATATGCTTCATGATTCTGCACGTGCATGAGCTCTTCGACCGTTATGGTGATCGTGGGGGACTTGCACCTTTTTTGGATTGTTAGTTAGTCTAGCTAGTTTCTATTTTTAAATGGGGATACAAGCTTGATTAGATTGTTATTAGCAACACAACTGCACTACACTCGAACTCTCAAGAACTCTATGCGATTACACAGTTTTGCACTATAGTGATCCTTGTACCAAGCTTGTTATCATCCCGATTTGTAAACCTTGTTTGTTTAATATAGTTGGTGATCGGTAGTTTCCATCACCCAAGATTTTTTGTGCCGGAGATCATACATTGATCAAGGGCTTTTTCCTTGTATAAATCCTTGTGTTCACCATTCATTTCATTCATTCATTGTTCATACATTTGATCATTTAATTAAGCATCACACCTCACAAAATCAGATTTGGTTGCATTATCCTTGTGTGATTTTTGACCAAAACGGTTTGGCACCCACCGTGGGGCAATCGGTGCTTCATTCTTGAAAAATTTTGTTCATTTGGTTCATTTCTGTTCATTACCCTCAACTACATGGCTTCTCATGCGAAGAACACTTCAAGTTCCATGCCGGCGATCACCTCTTCACAGAGCATTCCACCTTTGCCTCCTGTTCCTTCTGGATCCCAGAAGAATGCTGAGAATGTTGCGAAGAAGCCAACCCCCGTTTTCTCAAAACCAACTACTGTTGTTTCTTCTAGTCCTACTAACAATGATCTTTATTCTTTGATTTTGCAGATGGCGGATTACATGCAGCAGCAGAACAGAACTAATGACAGGATCCTTCGAGAAATTGACGAGATCAAGAAAATTGAAGAGGTCAGCGGAGGATCACTCTCCATTAGTGTCGAGATCACTAAATTTCAACACTCCAGCCACAACCGCCCAGCACTCTACAACATCAGGTGTCCAGTACCAGGATGGATCATCGAGTATGCGTTATGGATCATCGGCAATGACTCAGGCTCAAGGGTCCTACTTTCAGCCTTCAGGATCCTCTCTTCAGCCTCAAGGACCCTCCTTCCAGCATCAAGGATCCTTCACTAGTTAAGGAGGATACATGGGGACGCAGACAGTTCAGGGATCCTACTCTCAGTATCCAGGATCCTCATCTCAGGTTCAAGGATCCTCGTCTCAGGGTAAAGGATCCTCATCTCAGGCTCACGGATCCATGGATTATCCTCCAAGACCCCCAGCTTTGGTGTATCAAGGATTCAACATCTTTCAGGATCAAGGATCCTTAAGAAGTGTACAACCCAGAAGTTCAGAAATTCACTTGGGAGACTTCATACTTTTGCAAACTATTGCATCATCTGGTCCCTCAATCGTGCCAGAATCACACCAATATGGATTCACATTAGGAATCCCCAACTTGAATCCATCAGGAGGTAACACTTTAAATACTTCTTATAATGCTAACCATGGCTTTGTGCAGGATACAGGAATCAACCAAGCTATGGCTAGGGAATTGCAAAAACTCAAGGATATGATATCCAACGTTCCAGGAGTGGTAAAGCCCATTCTTCAAATTCCAGATGGGAGTCATAAGATATCTCGTTTTGCACCACCTATTTGTGATGCAGAGATACCAAAGAGGTTTCAGACACCAAACTTGAAGCTATAAGATGGCTCAACTGATCCAGAAGAGCATGTAGCTCAGTACAGAGAAAGAATGGAGATCAATCCCATTCCTGAAAGGTTAAAAAAAGCATGTCTATGCAAGGGTTTCGGATCCACACTGACAGGATCAGCTCTTAAATGGCTGCTAAGTCTTCCCCCTTACTCTATTACTTCATTTGCTAATGTAGTTAATTTGTTTAATAGCCAATTCTCATGCAGTAGGAGATTTGAACGTTTAACTAGTGATCTATATAGGGTAACGCAAGGTCAAAATGAATCACTTAGAGATTATATCACTAAATTCAGTAGAGAATCCTTAGAGATTCCTAATTTGGATATTACTACGGTTGTAGAAGCTTTCAAAATGGGTTTACTTAAGGATTCACAATTCTATGATGATCTTGTCATGACCCCTTGCAGGAATCTTGATGAAGTAAGAACCAGGGCCCTTAGATCCATCCGTTTAGAGGATGATAAAAGGATCCAAGAAAGACTGTCAGGATCCTCAAAGCAGGAAAAGCAAGGATCCTACTTCAGGAATAACAAATCTAAATCATACAACAAGTCTAATAATCAAAATGTGCATACAGTGGAGCAAGAAGAGGATGATGACGATTATCCACCCATTTCTGAATATTGCTTTGCTTTTGATAATAATGAACTAATCCTTGCAATGTAGAATCTAGGTGAAAAGGCAAGATGGCCCAGAAAGAGTGATAAGCCAACTTCTACAAAAGATAAATCCAAATGGTGTGCCTATCATGAAGATTTCGATCATCTCACGGATGAATGCATAGCACTCAGGAAAGAAATTGGTTATCTGTTAAGCGAAGGACATTTGAAGGAGCTATTTGGAAGAACAAAGTCAAGGATCCAGGATCCTGAAAAGATCCCAGAAAGAGCTCCTGCTCCTCCAGCTGATGCACAAATTATCAACTTCATTTCTGGTGGATCAGACATATGTGGAACTTCCTTTTCAGCAGCCAAGAGGCATGCTAAAGAGACCAAGATGGAAAATGGGGATAGGCCCATTCGAACCTCAATCCTTACACAGGAGAAAGTTATATCCTTTGATGAGGATGATCGTGTGGATATTCAGGATCCTCATCATGATGGTCTTGTTATTACATTATTTATTTCTAATCATTTTGTTCGCAGGATTCTGATAGATGGAGGAAGCTCAGTGAACATCATTCAACTTGATGTCCTCAAGAAGATGAACATCCCTAAATCAGAAATTATCCCAAGATTATCGGTTCTTGTAGGATTCAGTGGAGAAACCAAGAACACATTGGGGGACATTAAACTTCCCATTTACATAGAGGGAGTTAATTCTTTTAAAAAATTTGTGTTATAGATTGCTTATCCGGTTGCAATGTTATCCTTAGCAGGCCACGGATACATGACATGAAAGCAGTCCCATCTACATATCATCAGCGTGTGAAGCTCCCTACTCCATGGGGTGTGGTGAAAATAGAAAGTGACCAACAAGAAGCCAAAAATTGTTACACTTCATCTATGAAGCCATCCTCAAGACCCAGGGAGCAATAGCAATTAAAGTATCCTCCAAGAGGTGTCCAAGAGGCATGAGAACAAGATGTGAAAGGTATCCTGATGGATCCTCAAGATCCTAAATCCAAAGTTTTTATAGGATCCGGGATCCTCAATGACATCGGACAGGATCTAGTATCCTTCCTAAAGAGGAGAAAAGCTACATTTGCTTGGAAGCACGAGGACATGACAGGTATTTCTAAAGATATTATTACTCATAAACTTGGCATTGACAGGTCATTCAAACCCATACATCAAAAGACGAGAAAGTTTGCACCTGAAAGAAATGCCATCACCAAGGTGGTTAGCCAATGTGGTTGTTGTTCAAAAGAAAAATGGAAAGTGGAGGATATGTGTCGATTTCACTGATTTAAACAAGGCATGTACCAAGGATCCTTTCCCATTACCCCACATTGACTCCATGGTGGATGCTACCGCGGGTCATGAGTTGTTGACTTTCATGGAACCATCTGATCAGGAGGATACAACCTTTATGACCCCTACTGGTATATATTGTTATATTGCTATGCCATTTGGACTAAGAAATGCAGGTGCTACCTACCAAAGGCTAGTCAATATGACGTTTAAAGAACAAATTGGACACACGATGGAAGTCTATATAGATGACATGGTGGTTAAGTCCAAAAGAGCTGAGGATCACCTTAGAGATTTGGAAGAAGCATTTGATATCCTTGATAAATTCAATATGAAATTGAATCCTTCCAAGTGCCACTTTGGTGTAAAAGCTGGAAAGTTCCTAGGTTACATGGTGACAAAAAGAGGCATAGAGGCAAGTCCAGAGTAAATCAAGGCGACTGTGAATATTAAGTCTCCTACCAATGCCAAGGATGTGCAAAGACTGACAAGAAGGATCGCAGCCTTGAACAGGTTCATCTCAAAGTCATCAGAGAAATGCAAGGATTACCTATCCTCAGCTCCAGCCTTAATTGTAACGCCCAACGTCCCTGAACTTTAGGATTTTATCAAGATTAGTCCCTGAAGTTTGTCTATTTGTCTTTTTAACCCCTAATCTATGTGGAAGTCTATGTTATATACTTGAAAGGCCTAAATCTACGTGTGGAATGCCTATATCTTTGGAATGTCTATAACTATATGCTTGGAATGCCTAACTCTATATTTGAAATGTCTAAATCTATGATTGGAATGTCTAAATCTATGTTGGAATGACTAAATCTATGATGGAATGCCTAAATCTACGTTTGAAATGTCTAAATCTATTTGGTACTTGACTCCTTATACTCGTGAAACTTGATTCTTGGTTGAGCGAGAGACTGGAGCCATGTCACTGGTTGGAATCTATTAATTGATGTCTGTCGTTAAGGACATGCAAAAACCTATTTAAACTATTAGTATAGAATAAGCAGGGTATCGAACCAAGGGAGGACTGTGGAAAGTGTCGTAGTGAAAAAGGTTGATTAACTATTACTGAATGGGAAAAACAGTTTGTTTGATTGTGAGAAATAGCTAAATTAACGAATAAAATTTGTGTTTTAAATCAATGAGAGAAAATATGATTCCTCCAGATTTCAGGTTTTGCAATTAACTTCAACTATGTGTATAATTGTTACCTACATAGACATAGGTGTTAATTTTGATTCATTAATTGTGATAACCAACGACTAAGTACTCCGGTCAATACATAACGGGAGGTTATCGAATGATTATCAATTACAATTTACAAACCCTAACCCCATGTCAAATATATCCCAATTACTAGAACTCTCGGGAACTGAATGCTTAGAAATTAAGGTTTAAATAAATGCAATTCTTTACAACCAATAAATCAAATCAAATCAAGGTGAAAAGCATCGGATGCTTAGATCACTAGGTTAAACGATTGTCAAAAACACATAAAATTGTCTAACTTACAAAAACCCTTCATCCGGAGGAAACCACTAGGACTAGCCGCTCATGACGGTGAGATGATCTTCAATAGCTTCGGTCATCGTGCCCTCTTACTGCCGTCGAGATGATATGATGATTATGTTAACTTTATTTCTCCCAACAAGAACCTCCTAGTCTGCCGTCCAAGAGTCGGCCCACACCAGTCCATATATCGGCCCACTATCACTATTGTTATGATGATGTGTGTTGGGCCTGTTGGCTGCCTCTGCCTCCTCACGTGAATGTGCCGCCAATTCGATAGTTGAGAATGATGATGTGTTGATGATGAAAAGTCAAGTCCCTCCAGTCTCTTCACATGTGCCGCTCAAATCCAACCCATGTGCGGCCCAATCAGGCCAGCCGCCCAAGGAGTCAACAAGCCCACGTGATGATAGATGATATTGTTGTTACTTTTTTATATTGTCAAAAAAATCAAAACCCTCAACAATATAGGTGCATATCTCGGCCCAGTGCATGCGTGTATATTCTAATGATGGATGATGTGTGCGGCCCACTTACGAAAGTCCAACAGTCCTTTGTCGCGATGATGATTTGGTTTTTGTGGGGCCCTCTAAATGGCGGCTAGCATGTATGTATAGATGATGTGATGAATTAATGATGATGATTTGATGGCTTCTTTGAAAACCTCAAAAATACAATTGTCTTTGATCCCCCCAAGGTTTCAAGAAGTTTGCATAATATATATCTCTTTTATGTCGGCTGCCAATCCCTTGTGTCTATTGATGAGATGTGATGTTTTTATTAGAAGTCATAATCCCCATCACATGACTTGTATAACTTCCGTAACCTACAGGTAAGACCGTAGGCTACGCTTCATACATTCTGTAAACTTTCCTCGCCAACCATAAGCTGCATATTCTATTTTCAGTATATTACCAAACAGCCCTTAAACTTCATTGTGTTGCGTTCTGTGCACTTCCAAACTATGTTTCAACCCGAAACAAGTACCTAGCAACGTTATGTGCCCCGATTATCATCCGTAGGTGTTCCGCTTCATCTCTAACCACTTTAAATTCACCAAATTACGCGATTGACCTGCAAAACCACCAAAGCTCGTAGTTATCACATTCGAGACATGTAATCGCTTAAAACACAATAAGACACGTATTTTAACACCCTTAATTCTCATGTTTTGCACTCTCCATCACATCCCCACACTTAACATTGATTGTCCTCAAGCAACCATTACAAACATTACTCACCCTATTAACAAATCACCATTGAATCCCTTACAAATTTAACAAATTAAGGTCCCAAGTCATACCCGTCCCATAGACTGACACAATCGAGATTGACAATCTGACAAATAAGTAATACGCATTTAAAACAGCTTAAGACTTGCCTAACTAAAGCTAACATGCTTATATTACTACACACATGCCACACGCCTCTCACAATGATCACTCCTCTCGGTTTAATCAAAACTAGGGTGTAATGTGCTAGTATATTTTTTCGCTCAAAACCAAATATGCTACCTTGCAATCATAAGCTTGAATGGCAATCACACCTCCACTGTATCAAATAATGTAACACATATCAAAAGGACTTTTCGGGTTTTGTGTTAAGGGTAAAGGTAGGGAAATATTTTTGGCTTTTTATATTTATTGGCGAACACAAAAGAATACCAAACCATGACAACTTATTCACAATAATACTAACACATTGGTTATTTTCGACCCATTTATTTAACACGAACATAACAATGATTTTTTTTTTCTTTTTCTCTTTCTTTCTTTTTTTTTTCTTTTTTCTCTTTTTTTTTTCTTTTCATTTCATTTTTTTTTCAACAAACATCTAACACGTACTTGTCATTCATGGTTGGTAATCAAACGGGTCAAACAAGGTGTATCAAACGAAGGGTAAAAGGCTCAACATGGTTTACTAAGGTGGGTGGATAAACAATCAACATATGAAACAATGAAAGGATCCTAATGCCTTTATCATCTATGTGTATACGCTAAACCACAGTCTCGGCACGTATCAAACTACACAAGTTCTAACACAAAGCAACATATGGCCTACTCTCAACAAATGAACATTTATAGCAATTCAACTAACAATCTAGTAGGCTCAAATATCTCACCGAACAAAAGGAATAAGGGTTACCGACACGTAGCATGTGTAATTCCTAAAGCATGTTACCCCTAGTTAGGCATCTCTTCTCAACTATTTTCTAAACTTGTCAGAAATACTCTCATGAAACTTAAAGGGACAACCATGACTAGGGATCTAAGTTAGTTTAATATCAGCAAGAAACCCTTTAGCGATTGAAAATGTTGGTTTTCATATAGTTCAAGCATACCTGAGACAAAAAATTCCAATTTTTCAGTTTTTCAATTTTTTAGCACAATTTCAACCCTTCAACCATTTAAGATCATCAATCCTACCAACCCTCTCAAGAGTTACCACATCCCCACACTTGGCATACATTGTCCCCAATGTATAGTGCAATTTATAATCTGAACTCGAGAGATACCACCCACAGACCATGAACGGCTAATAACCAACTTGACTCGACACATAACACCATTCCCGAAACAAGAAGTTCACACCACCAATTGTACAAATAAAAATAAAAGAAAGGATAGAGAGACACATGAACCTGATAATTCAATCAGCAAGTGTCTGTAGCGGTGCGGCTGCTATGATCAGACAAGGCCGTAAACATCTCTTGGATTCTCTGATATCTCATCGGGGATGTTGCCAAACATCCCCACACTTGACTCATTGCATCCGTGAAGATGGAATCGTCGGAACCTATCAAAACACAAACACACCAAAACGAAACCAAACAAAGTACAATACTCTACATCCTCGGGCTGCCTCCCGAGAGCGCTAAGTTTAAAGGTCTTCAGCCAGACCGTACCTGCTATGCGCTATGGTGGTCTCAATGCACACTTACCCCTTGTATTTCCCATGAATGCACGGAAATTTACATGCCATCTCCATAGATTTGTAAGTATAATTGGCATGTTCAGACTGCACATGCGGGTTTCGCTAATCCACTTCACGATATGTACCCCGATGTCTTGTAGCTTCACCCTTCTTATCTTCTTCCTCGAACCCTCTTCCCCACACTTGTTAATTTGAATGATTGATATGGGGAGAGGTTTGGTACACACATTCATCTCATCAGACTGCTCTGCCTCCTCATCCTCACACACCATCTGATCCACTAGTGACTCTTCATCTGATAAAGGGTTCATTGGTGTGGTATTATCATCCACAACCTCCTCCTCCATGTGAGAATGATCTCTAATATCATCAGGTAATGGTGAAAGGCGTTGTTCTATATCTATCTTCAATTTTAAATTCTGACACTTAGAAACTAAACAGCTGATTCGATCATCATCGGAAAGGTTGGGTGCTGATAAATACTGCTCGAGTTTGGACAAAGTCACTTCCAACATAGCAAGCTTTTTCTCCTCATCGGTCTGATAAGCATACACACCCTCGGACTTAGAATAATCGTCGGGATGATACTGTCGGTATCCCTGATACGGTTTTGAGATGTATGCATCCATCATTTTTTTTTTCCAATACTCTGGATTTTCCAAATACACCGCGCACACATCCTCATCATAAGAAGTATGACAACGACCGCAACAGAAACATCGTCCATCCGTCCTTGGCTCATAATAAGCATCCTCATCCCGATCATATCCATCCGAGTAATAATCATACTCCACCGTTGTATTAGAGTCATAGAAATAGGGTGGAGGGGAAGGATTATCATAGCAAGGCATCGGTGCTTCTGCCAATTTCGCTCTTTCCCGTCTAAATCTGGCCTCTTGGCAACCGATACACGGGTAAAGTGGTTCCCTACACAAAATGCATCTAGAAGAGCCGCATAATATTGTAAGATCTTTCATCCTGCACAAACACAAAAACACAAGCACCACGCATAAATCTGAACAAAACAAAACAAAACTGACACTATTTTTGGATTTTTATTTTTTTTATTTTTTTATTTTTATTTTTTTTAAACTAAAACTTAACACTAAACACTTTGCGCACGCCTCCCCGGCAACGGCGCCATTTTGATGCCTGTCGTTAAGGACATGCAAAAACCTATTTAAACTATTAGTATAGAATAAGCAGGGTATCGAACCAAGGGAGGACTGTGGAAAGTGTCGTAGTGAAAAGGGTTGATTAACTATTACTGAATGGGAAAAACAGTTTGTTTGATTGTGAGAAATAGCTAAATTAACGAATAAAATTTGTGTTTTAAATCAATGAGAGAAAATATGATTCCTCCAGATTTCAGGTTTTGCAATTAACTTCAACTATGTGTATAATCGTTACCTACATAGACATAGGTGTTAATTTTGATTCATTAATTGTGATAACCAACGACTAAGTATTCCGGTCAATACATAATGGGAGGTTATCGAATGATTATCAATTACAATTTACAAACCCTAACCCCATGTCAAATATATCCCAATTACTAGAACTCTCGGGAACTGAATGCTTAGAAATTAAGGTTTAAATAAATGCAATTCTTTACAACCAATAAATCAAATCAAATCAAGGTGAAAAGCATCGAATGCTTAGATCACTAGGATAAACGATTGTCAAAAACACATAAAATTGTCTAACTTACAAAAACCCTTCATCCGGAGGAAACCACTAGGACTAGCCGCTCATGACGGTGAGATGATCTTCAATAGCTTCGGTCATCGTGCCCTCTTACTGCCGTCGAGATGATATGATGATTATGTTAACTTTATTTCTCCCAACAAGAACCTCCTAGTCTGCCGTCCAAGAGTCGGCCCACACCAGTCCATATATCGGCCCACTATCACTATTGTTATGATGATGTGTGTTGGGCCTGTTGGCTGCCTCTGCCTCCTCACGTGAATGTGCCGCCAATTCGATAGTTGAGAATGATGATGTGTTGATGATGAAAAGTCAAGTCCCTCCAGTCTCTTCACATGTGCCGCTCAAATCCAACCCATGTGCGGCCCAATCAGGCCAGCCGCCCAAGGAGTCAACAAGCCCACGTGATGATAGATGATATTGTTGTTACTTTTTTATATTGTCAAAAAAATCAAAACCCTCAACAATATAGGTGCATATCTCGGCCCAGTGCATGCGTGTATATTCTAATGATGGATGATGTGTGCGGCCCACTTACGAAAGTCCAACAGTCCTTTGTCGCGGTGATGATTTGGTTTTTGTGGGGCCCTCTAAATGGCGGCTAGCATGTATGTATAGATGATGTGATGAATTAAAGATGATGATTTGATGGCTTCTTTGAAAACCTCAAAAATACAATTGTCTTTGATCCCCCCAAGGTTTCAAGAAGTCTGCATAATATATATCTCTTTTATGTCGGCTGCCAATCCCTTGTGTCTATTGATGAGATGTGATGTTTTTATTAGAAGTCATAATCCCCATCACATGACTTGTATAACTTCCGTAACCTACAGGTAAGACCGTAGGCTACGCTTCATACATTCTGTAAACTTTCCTCGCCAACCATAAGCTGCATATTCTATTTTCAGTATATTACCAAACAACCCTTAAACTTCATTGTGTTGCGTTCTGTGCACTTCCAAACTATGTTTCAACCCGAAACAAGTACCTAGCAACGTTATGTGCCCCGATTATCATCCGTAGGTGTTCCGCTTCATCTCTAACCACTTTAAATTCACCAAATTACGCGATTGACCTGCAAAACCACCAAAGCTCGTAGTTATCACATTCGAGACATGTAATCGCTTAAAACACAATAAGACACGTATTTTAACACCCTTAATTCTCATGTTTTGCACTCTCCATCATTAATCTTTGGAACTTTTGATGTTTATGATGTATAATTATTCTATAATACGCAACGCTTAATCTAACTCGCAAAACAAATCAAAGACGGGAACGCGGAAAGGTTGGATTGGCCAGAGTGGCAATCCAATCGGATTGCCACTCGATCGGATTACCACCCGATCGGATTGCCACCCGATCGGATTACCACCCGATCGGATTGCCACCCGATCGGATTACCACCCGATCAGATTGCCACCCGATTGGGCCACCACCCTATCCATGCTGCACCGCCTCTATTCCTTCTCACACTATAAATAGGAGTTGTCACATCGGTCCTTCACTGATGTGATAGCCCTGCTCGACTCAGACGCACAAGCACCTTTCTCCTTCATTTTCTTGGCGATTTCGGTATGTTTTTGACCAGATATTTGTACCTCTTTGATCTACACTTCATCCTCTACGTGATTCACCTTTGAAATCACACTTTTCACTGTGAAATCTCTCAGATCTGAGATCTTAAGGATGATGTCATCATGGTGGTTGTACAAACTATCATATGAGATCATTCTTGGTGAGATCTAGCTAAGATCTAAGGGATTCCATTTATTTATCACTAAATCTAACCTAAATCTAAGTATTTTTCATGGTAGAACTTAAGTTTCCTCATCTTTTCTTCAACTTTTACTCTAAATGGTCAGATATGGTTCTGAACGGACTATAGACTTGATTATTAGTCTATGGTCGGCTTAAGGATGGATTTCCACCGGAAAATGATGGCTGGAATATGGAGTTTGACATAAACATTATCACGAACAGTAACTGATTGGACTGGGGTGGTTCCCACCCGGTTAGAACGGTTGTGCGACGATGAGTTACCATTGTCATAACACGTACCATGCCGTCATCGTTAAACTTAGAAAAATTTTGCAAACGTTCAAGGGAACGAGGTTCGCCCGATCGAGCGGAAACCCGATCGGACAGCAATCTGATCGGATAGCCACCCGATTGAGGGACACATGCCTTGCAAACTTGAAACCTTCCAATACTTAGTAACTTTTAGAAACTTGGAGTTTTGGAGATCTCAATAGAGTGGCAACCCGATCGGACAGCCGCCCGATCGAGCAGCCACCCGACCAAGGTAACCGGAACACTTAAGCCATATACTTGACACTTGAATCAGATGGCCACCCGATCATACAGCCGTCCGATCGGACAACCATTCGTTTCACCCTCCACTAAGCCACTCGATCGGAGAGTCCTTGTTCACACTAAGTCACCCAAATCGACTGGCAATCCGATCGGATAGCCATCCGATCGGACAGCCATCCGATCCAGTGACCGTCTCCAACACTTTATTTAATCTCGTTATTCTGCCCGACTCTTATCCTATTGTTATCTAATCAGGCTAATTCTAAAAAGAGCTCCCTTTGATCCAATAACAGTTGCGACTGTTAAGCAATCACTGTGAGTATACTCGTTCCCATTTTACTTTTAAACTTTGTGGTGTAGCATGTATTCTATATAAACTTGAACCTTTTTGCAAACTAAACTCTATCCTATGTGTATATGAAACTTGTGCATTCTAGTATTCGATTTTATGTTATGTGACGTTTAATCCAGGGTGTGTAGTTCCACCTTAACAATAGTAGCACTATAGGGGGTGCACCTCTCCCATTATTCTCAAGGGGTACTGTTAGGAGGATTCTAGTTAACCTTGAGTCTTGGGTAAACACTAAAGCATCGGGATACTTGGGCTATCACTGCGTGGACTGCGACACTAGCACGGCTGAAACTATTTTATTGCTTACACTGTGGATATGAGTTGTTTTCAATTTATTATTCTATTAATCAAACTTGTATACTCGCCAATACTTTTGTATTGATAATTTAATACATGTTGCAGGCTAATAGGATGTTATGGAACTATGGAAATCAAGCTAGGAGATGCTTAGAAACGTCGCCTAGTTAATCAAGTTTTTGAACAATTTGAACTATTCTATTTGGTGATGTAAACTTGATGATACTTGACTTTGGTTGTTAGACAATTTGTATTATGAAATCTATTTAATTCTATTGAAATAACTACTGTTATGGAACTTCGTGAGCAATCTGAACACTTAGTGCTCGCACCCCGATGTTTCCGCCGTCGGTTGGGGTTTGACAGATTGGTATCAGAGCCATAACTATAGGGAATTAGGATAAGTAGGAATACTTGCCCTAGTCTATAGTTCTAGGAAGTTGGACTCTTATTTGTTGTTTAAGACTTATGCATTCTACCATATCTGCTCCCTAGCAGCATATATTCCTGTCAAACTTACATGCCTTTCCTAAGGCTAACACAATGTACACTTTATATTTTGAAAACACTGTTATTCAGTGTTGTATTTTGCACGAGATTTGTCCTCAAGTCAGGAGTGACATCCGAACCTTGATGGTAAAAAATCTCCATATTATTCTAGTAGGTCTTGTATGTGGATAAGTACCAACGCTATTTAGGGTACGATGTTGTCAAGTTAGAGGTGAAACTCAGATCTTGATAACTAGTCCCACTCCTTAATTTTATGTCTCGACAAAGTCTCGTGACTTCCAATCGATTAGGAACGCGGAATGGCTAAAAGGACGAATATCGTAGGCCTAACATCGATGACGTATTTGTCCAAGTAAGTCAAGACACGTTACCTCAATTCGAAAGGGGTTCGAATCACTTTGGTTAGTCGCCGTTCCTCTACCCGGAACAATCCTTTGTTTTATGAACCTATCTTTTATGCTATCTCGATTTTTATATATGTGGTTTTAAGCTCGATTCTTCGTTCATTTTGGCATACTTTTACACTACTCACACATGCGTCCGCAACCTAAAACGTTAATTCTAATCTCAGATCGAACTAAATTAATGAAGCTTCATTCTATATATGTGACAATGTGAGTGTAAGGCACTAGATGTAACATGGCATGGAATACGAGGGGAAAGTGACATGTCCGAAGCATGGTGGATACGCCGCTGGTACTTCCTATATATAAATGTTTCAGGCATGTTAACCAACTTTCGTACCAAGTGCCATGCGAAACTTAGTGTCTGTTGCTAAATTCTAAGCCTATGGGAGGTCTGTTTGTGTATTCTATGGGAAATCTACGTGAAATCTATCGTGTACTTTAGCGAAAATTATGTGTAAACTAAGTATGTGTGGATTGAGAAACAAAATACGAACTGTAGCCTAGCGCCAAAGACGAGGAGGAAAGTGGCATGTCCGAGGCATGGTGGATACGCCGCTGGTACTTCCTATATATATAAGTGTTTCTGACATGTTACCAAACCTTCGTACCACGCGCCAAGTGAAGTTCGTAGTGTTGTTGGCTCGGGTTGAAGTTGTGAAATCTATTTGAGTAAACTTATGTCGTAAATCTATTCGGTTAACCTATGTGGATCCATTGGGTCAATCTATGCTATTTAATTGCCTAGTCTAATGCCGTGGTTGGTGAAGTATGACACCGATGACGAGGGGCACGTGGCGTGATCGAAGAATGGTAGATACGCCGCTGGTACTTCCTATATATAAGTGCTTCTATCATGCCGTCGAACTTTCGTAATACGTGCCATGCGAGATTTCATTGGTTGTGAGTTGCTAATACTAATCTCTGCGAATCTATTTAAAGTCTATGGAAAGTCTATTGAAATCTATGGCAATCTATTGAAATCTATTGGATTAGTCTACGTGTGCATTGCGGTAATGTTAAGGGAGTTGTTTGGCAATTTCGACATGTAACATGACGCCGAGTACGGGGCATTAGCGATGTGCTCGAAGCATGGTGGATACGCCGCTGGTACTTCATATATATAAGCGTTTCTGACTTGTTGCCAAGCTCCGTACAACGCGCCATGCGAAGGTCGTAGGGTTTGCATTATCTATGTGAATCTTGTGAATTCAGAGTCTTTAGTCTATCATGTGTTAATATATGTTAGTCTATGTTAATCTAGACTTATACGATCCTCTTGTTGGATCTTAGGATGTCTTCTCGATAGCTATCCGACACTCTCAGGAAATCCAGGGAGAAGTCTCAGAAAAAGATGATGTTGTTCATGGCCGACCAGATTGCTCGAGCCGTGCCAAAGATCGTCTCTGAGCTCCAAGGATCAAACACCCCTCCATCCTCTGTGGACTCCAAGGCTGAGAAGCAAAAGCCTACAAAGTTCAGCTACAAGAATTTCATCTCTTGCAACCCTAAGCCTTTCACGAGCAGTGATGGGGTGACTGCTATGCTCAAGTGGTTCGACAGCATCGAAGTTACCTTCATTAACAGCGAGTGCCCAGATCATCTAAAGACTAGGAGTGTAACTGGAATGTTCCAAGGCTGAGCGTTGGAGTGGTGGTCAAATGAGAGAAACATCCGTTCTAACGAAGAAGCCTATGCTCTTCCATGGGCTGAGGTGCGAGAACTCATGATGCTCGAGTTCTGCCCTCCTCATGAACAATTGAAGCTTGAAGAAGAGTTTTGGCATTTGAAGCAGGTTGGTGATGATAACCTGGCTTATACTACCAGGTTCAAGTAGCTTAGCTTGATCGTTCCTCGCCTGTTCTCTACTCCTAAGCGGATGATAACCAAGTACATCAATGGTCTACCTCCTGCTATGCGCGATTCTATTGAAGCAACTTAGCTAGAAACAATTGAGGAAGTCTACCGCCTTGCAGCCAGTCTCAACAAGAATCGTTTGCGTGATAAGCAGTTTGCTACTCCTGCCACCTCCAAGTCTGCAAACCAAGCTACCAAGCAGCCCAGTGGCAGCAAGAACAAGAAAAGGAAATCTCAGGGCTCCGGATGTAATGCTATTACTCCTGCTGCAAAGCCTGCTGCTAAACCTGCTCCTGCTACTGCTGCTGCTAACCCTGCTGTTCCAGAAGCTAAGAAGCGGTACACTGGGTCTTACCCCAAGTGTGCAACTTGCAACTTTCATCATGCTACTGCTTCTGCATGTCGTCTGTGCACCAACTGTAACCGCTATGGTCACACGACTCCCTACTGTCGTCAAGCTAACCTTGCACAGCCCGCTCAGCAAGCCCCAGCTCAGGAAGTTCAAGCAGCTCTTCCAGCTCCTCTACAGGATCCCAAACCGGTCAATGCTATTCGTGCACGCTTCCAGTGTGGAGATACTACGCATCTTCGTAATCGTTGCCCCTAGCTGAACCAAGAACAACAAGCAGCCGCTCGTGGACGAGCATTCAATCTCAACGCTAATCAGGCTCGCAACAACAATGATGTGGTGAATGGTATGTTTCTCGTTAATAATCTTTATGCCTCGATCCTATTTGATACTGGTGCCGATAAAAGCTTTGTGTCCGTGGAATTTGAGTCTTTAATAAACTGTATACGCTCAAGTTACCTGAGTCATTCTCTGTCGAGGTTGCCAATGGTAAGTCTATCCTTGTTAATTCTATTGTGCGTGATTGTTCCCTGACTCTTAAAGATCACGACTTTTCTATTGATCTCATACCCATGCGACTGGGTAGTTTTGATATCATTATCGGTATGGATTGGTTGCGTAAGAACCATGCCGAGATTGTTTGTGACGAGAAACTTGTTCGTCTTCCTCTACCATCCGGTGATATACTAAACGTCTATGGAGACCGATCTTCGAAAGGACTAAGGCTGATGTCATGCACACAAGCGAACAAAAGTTTACGTAAACAGAACCCTGCCTTCTTGGCCCACGTGGTGGAACAAAAGGGCAAGGGGAAGAACATAAACGATGTTCCAGTTGTGTGTGATTTCCCTGATGTCTTTCCTGAGGATCTACCTGGTCTTCCTCCTCCTAGATCTGTCGACTTTCGTATTGATCTCGTACCAGGTGCGACTCCTGTCGCCAGGGCTCCCTATCGTCTTGCACCTTCCGAGATGCAAGAGTTATCTAGCCAACTACAGGAATTACTCGATAACGTCTTTATTTGTCCAAGTACCTCCCCGTGGGGTGCTCCCGTCTTATTTGTCAAGAAGAAGGATGGTTCGTTCCGTATGTGTATCGACTACCGTGAACTTAATAAGCTTACCGTGAAGAATCGTTACCCTCTACCCCGCATTGATGATTTGTTTGACCAACTACAAGGCACGTCCTGTTTTTCTAAGATCGATCTTCGATCTGGATATCATCAGTTGCGAGTTCTCGAAGATGATATTCCTAAGTCTGCGTTTCGTACTCGATATGGGCACTACAAGTTCGTAGTCATGCCTTTTGGCTTGACCAACGCACCTGCAGTGTTCATGGACCTTATGAACCGTGTCTGTAAGCCCTATTTGGATCGATTTGTTATATTCTTTATTGATGATATTCTTATTTATTCTAAGTCTAAAGCCGATCATGCTCGCCATTTACGTCTTATGCTTGAGCTTTTACGTGGTGAGCGCCTATATGCTAAATTTTCTAAGTGTGAGTTTTGGATCGATGAAGTACAATTTCTTGGCCATATTGTTAGTAGTCAGGGTATTCATGTTGACCCTTCTAAGATCGAGGCAGTGAAGAATTGGTGTACGCCTAAAACCGTGTCTGAGATTCGTTCTTTTCTAGGATTGGCGGGTTATTATCACCGGTTCATCGCGGATTTCTCTAAAATCGTTGTTCCTCTTACTACTCTAACCCAAAAGGAGAAACCTTTTGTTTGGGGTCCCGAACAAGAGGAATCCTTTCAAACCCTTAAGGACCTTTTGTCTAACGCTCCTGTTTTAACCTTACCCGATGGGAATGACGATTTCGTGGTGTATTGTGATGCCTCGAACTGTGGCTTGGGCTGTGTGCTCATGTAGCGGGACAAGGTCATTGCTTACGCGTCTTGCCAACTCAAAGTGCATGAGAAAAACTACACTACTCACGATCTAGAGCTTGGTGCCGTTGTTTTTGCATTAAAGATCTAGCGACGCTACCTTTATGGTACCAAGTGTGTGGTCTTCATCGACCATAGGAGCCTTCAACATATCTTTGACCAAAAAGAGCTGAACATGCGACAGAGACGTTGGATGGAACTACTTATCGACTACGACTGCGAAATTCGCTATCATCCTGGCAAGGCGAATGTAGTGGCCGACGCTCTTAGTCGCAAGACTCATGTCAAGGCTATTCATATATCTAGCAATTTGCATGCTTGTATTCGTGAAGCTCAGTATTCGTCTGCTAATGAAGGAAGTCTATCTATTGAAGTGCTTGGTGCTAACGTCAATCAACTCAAAACTAAATCTGATGGTCTTCAGTACTATCTAAATCGCATCTGGGTGCCGGATCGCGATAATCTACGTGAGCTCATTGTGAATGAGGCTCACAAATCCCGTTACTCTATTCATCCAGGCGCTGATAAGATGTACCAGGATCTGCGTATGACTTATTGGTGGCCTGGCATGAAGAGGGACGTTGCTGTGTATGTTTCAAAATGCCTCACCTGTCTGAAGGTGAAAGCTGAACATCAGCGTCCCTCCGGACTTTTAGAGCAACCTAAAATCCTCGTCTGGAAGTGGGATAGTTTTTCTATGGACTTTATTACTAAGTTACCCCGTACACCTGCCGGTCATGATAGTATTTGGGTGATTATTGACCGTCTGACTAAATCAGCCCACTTTCTTCCTATTCGCGAAGATTATAGAGTGGAGAAACTTGCTAGGGTCTATACCGATGAGATTATATGCCGTCATGGCATTCCTCTGGACATAATCTCTGACCGTGATGGTCGTTTCACTTCACGTCTTTAGCAAACATTTCTGTCCGCTATGGGTTCGCACTTGAATCTTAGCACGACCTTTCATCCTCAGAGGATGGACAGACCGAGCGTACTATTCAAACCCTAGTGGACATGCTCCGTTCTTGTGTCATCGACTTTAGTGGTAACTGGGATGTACATTTACCATTGATAGAATTCTCGTACAAAAATAGCTACCATTCCAGTATTCAGATGGCTCCTTTCGAAGCTCTGTACGGACGGAAATGCCAATCTCCTCTCAATTGGCATGAGGTTGGGGAAAAGCAGTTCACTGGCCCTGAGATTATTCAAGAAACAACGGATAAGATTCTTCAGATCCAAGATAACTTGATCAAGGCTAGGAGCAGACAAAAGAGCTATGCTGATAGAAGGCGCAAGCCTCTGGAATTTGCTATTGGTGACCGAGTTCTACTAAAGGTATCTCCCTGGAAGGGAGTAGTTCGCTTTGGTAAGAAGGGAAAGCTCGCTCCTCGCTATGTAGGTCCTTTCGTGATACTTGAAAGGATTGGCAAGGTGACCTACAGACTCGACTTGCCACAAGAAATAAACAATGTGCACCCGGTGTTCCACGTGTCTAATCTACGTAAATGCCTAGCCGACGAGGAACTGCAGGTTCCCCTTGAAGACATGCAAATAAATGAAGCCTTCAATTTGTGGAGAAACCGGTCGAAATCATGGATCAAACTGTCAAGCGTCTGAGGTGCAGCAAAATTCCCATTGTTAAGGTTTGATGGGAAGGAAAGCGTGGGGCCGAATCACTTGGGAGTTGAAAAGTGATATGAAAGCCAAGTATCCGCAGCTCTTCGAGCAGTCTTCATCTAAGATTTCGAGGACGAAATTTCCTAAAGGAGGGCAGACTGTAACGTCCAGCGTCCCTAAACTTTAGGATTTTTTCAAGATTAGTCCCTGAAGTTTGTCTATTTGTCTTTTTAACCCCTAATCTATGTGGAAGTCTATGTTATATACTTGAAATGCCTAAATCTACGTGTGGAATGCCTATATTTTTGGAATGTCTATAACTATATGCATGGAATGCCAAACTCTATATTTGAAATGTCTAAATCTATGATTGGAATGCTAAATCTATGTTGGAATGTCTAAATCAATGATGGAACGCCGAAATATATCTTTGAAATGTCAAAATCTATTTGGTGCTTGACTCCTTAGACTCGTGAAACTTGATTCTTGGTTGACGAGAGACTGGAGTCTTGTCACTGGCAGGAATCTATTAATCTTTGGAACTTTTGATGTTTATGATGTAATCTAGTTATTCTATATTACGCAACGTTTAATCTAACTCGCAAAACGAATCAAAGACGGGAACGTGGAAAGGTTGGATTGGCCAGAGTGGCAATCCGATCGGATTGCCACCCGATCGAGCCACCACCCTATCTATGCTGCACCGGCTCTTTTCCTTCTCACACTATAAATAAGAGCTGTCACATCAGTCCTTCACTGATGTGACAGCCCTGCTCGACTCAGACGCACAAGCACCTTTCTCCTTCATTTTCTTGGCGATTTCGGTATGTTTTAGACTAGAACTTTGTACTTCTTTGATCTACACTTCATCCTCTATGTGATTCACCTTTGAAATCACACTTTTCACTATGAAATCTCTCAGATCTGAGATCTTAAGGATGATGTCATCATGGTGGTTTGTACAAACTGTCATATGAGGTCATTCTTGGTGAGATCTAGCTAAGATCTAAGGGATTCCATTTATTTATCACTAAATATAACCTAAATTTAAGTATTTTTCACGGTAGAACTTAAGTTTCTTCATCTTTTCTTCAACTTTTACTCTAAATGGTCAGATTTGGTTCTGAACGGACTATAGACTTGATTATTAGTCTAGGATCGGCTTAAGGATGGATTTCCACCGGAAAATGATGGCCGGAATACGGAGTTTGACATAAACATTATCACGAACAGTTACTGATCGGACTGGGGTGGTTCCCACCCGATCAGAACGGCTATGCGACGATGAGTTACCATTGTCATAACACGTACCATGCCGTCATCGTTAAACTTAGAAAATTTTGCAAACGTTCAAGGGAATGAGGTTTGCCCGATCGAGCGGCAACCCGATCGGACAGCAATCCGATCGGACAGCCACCCGATTGAGGGACACATGCCTTGCAAACTTGAAACCTTCCAACACTTAGTAACTTAGAAACTTGGAGTTTTGGAGATCTCAATCGAGTGGCAACCCGATCGGACAGCCGCCCAATTGAGCAGCCACCCGATCAAGGTAACTAGAACACTTAAGCTATATAATTGACACTTGAATAGGATGGCCACCCGATCAGACAGCCGTCCTATTGGACAACCATTCATTTCACCCTCACACTAAGCCACCCGATCGGACAGTCCTTGTTCATACTAAGTCACCCGAATCGACTGGATCGGATTGCCATCCGATCGGATAGCCATCCGATCCAGTGACCGTCTCCAACACTTTATTCAATCTCGTTATTCTGCCCGACTCTTATCCTATTGTAATCTAATCAGGCTAATTCTAAAAAGAGCTCCCTTTGATCCAATAATAGTTGCGACTGTTAAGCAATCATTGTGAGTATACTCGATCCCCTTTTACTTTTAAACTTTGGGGTGTAGCATGTATTCTATATAAACTTGAACATTTTTGCAAACTAAACTCTATCCTATGTGTTTGTGAAACTTGTGCATTCTAGTATTCTATTTTGTGCTATGTGACGTTTAATCCAGGGTGTGTAGTTCCGCCTTAACAATAGTAGCGTTATAGGGGGTGCACCTCTCCCATTATTCTCAGGGGGTATTGTTAGGAGAATTCTAGTTTACTTTGAGTCTTGGGTTAACACTAAAGCATCATGATACTTGGGCTATCACTGCGTGGACTGCGACACTAGTATGGCTGAAACTATTTTATTGGTAATACTGTGGATATGAGTTGTTTTCAATTTATTATTCTATTAATCAAACTTGTATACTTGCCAATACTTTTGTATTGATATTTTAATACATGTTGCTGGCTAATAGGATGCTATGGAACTATGGAAATCAAGCTAGGAGATGCTTAGAAACGTCGCCTAGTTAATCAAGTTTTTGAACAATTTGAACTATTCTATTTGGTGATGTAAACTTGATGATACTTGACTTTGGTTGTTAGACAATTTATATTATGAAATCTATTTAATTCTATTGAAATATCTAGTGTTATGGAACTTCGTAAGCAATCTGAACACTTAGTGCTCGCACCCCGATGTTTCCGCCATCGGTTGGGGTGTGACATTAATGAAACTAGAAAAGGGGGATATATTATCCTTGTACTTGGCAGTTTCTTCTAAGGCGGTAAGTGCAGTCCTTGTAAAGGATCATGAAGGTACCCAACATCCTGTATATTATGTAAGCAAAAGTTTGCTTGATGCTGAATCCAGGTATTCACATTTAGAAAAACTTATCCTTGCTTTAATTATGGCATCTACTAAATTATGCCATTATTTTGAAACTCATGCTATTATTTTTAAGACTAACATTCCAATTAAGAATGTTCTCAGGAAACCTGAAATGTCAGGAAGGATGGCAAAATGGGCAGTAAAGCTTAGTGCTTATGATATAAGATATAAACCAAGAACTGCCATCAAATCCTAAGCCTTGGCTGACTTTGTGGCCGATTTCAGCAGTGATCTACAAAGGGAAGCTGAATTGGAAGTTCAACAGCTTGAAGAGACTAAGGATCCTTGGATACTCTTCACAGATGGGGCTTCAAATATCAAAGGAACTGGACTAGGCATACTACTAAAATCGCCACAGGGGGACATAATGCCTCACTCAATTGCTTATGAGTTTTAAACTTCTAATAGTGAGGCTGAGTATGAAGCCTTAATAGCTGGTTTGCAAATTGCCAAGCACATGAGGATCAGGTATCTTGAGGTACATGCAGATTCATTGTTAATTACTAACCACTTTAATGGTTCTTATGTTGTTAAAGGTGAAAGACTAATCAAATATCTAGAGATAGTCAAGAAATTGGCAGACTCTTTTGCTTCTTTTAGTTTGACACAGGTACCCAGGGAAGAAAATGCAGAAGCTGATGCCTTAGAAAACTTTGAATCATCATTGAAGATTCCAGAGGATATTAAAATTCCCATCATCCATATCTTGACTCCTGCTATTGAGGATCACACAGCTATGGAGATAGTAGAGGATTCTGCAATCATACCTAGTGATGATGCACAGTCACATTCAGGATCCTCGATCCTTCCAATCATGAGATATATACAACATGGAGAGATTCCTACAGGAGAAAACCCCAGAGCTTTCAAAGTCAAGGCATCTCAATTTACAATATTAAATAACCTGTTATATAAACGATCTCTTGCAGGTACATATCTAAGGTGCATCGAGGATCCAGAAATCCAAGAAGTCCTAAAGGATTTTCATGAAGGAGATTGTGGAAACCACACTAGGGCAGAGCACTGTTCTCAAGGATCCTTAGGATAGGATACTATTGGCCTACTATGAAGAAGGATGCTGTGGATTATGTAAAGAAGTGTGATGCTTATCAAAGACATAGCAATATCCTTCATCAACCAGCGGAGCTCCTGCATCCTATATCCTCTTCTTCGCCATTCATGAGATGGGGAATGGATATAGTTGGCAAACTTCCCAAAGCACCAGGAGGAAAAGTGTTTATACTTGCCATGACTGATTACTTTTCCAAGTAGATAGAAGCTGAAGCATTTGCACAAGTCAGAGAAAAGGAAGTGATATCCTTTATTAAAAGAAACATCATTACTAGATTTGGCATACCTTCTGAAATTGTTTGTGATAATGGATCCCAATTTATTAGGAATAGAACCACTAACTTTTGTGATAGCTGGGGGATTAAGATGATAACATCAACACCAGTCCACCCACAAGCTAATGGTCAAGCAGAATCATCTAACAAGATCATCATCAATAACTTGTAGAAGAAGCTTGGATCCAAGAAGGGAAAATGGGCAGAAGAGCTACCTTATGTATTATGGGCTGATAGAACAACTCCCAAGAATGCTACTGGCCAGACTCCATTTTCTTTAGTGTTTAGAGCAGAATCAGTGATCCTTACAGAGATGGTAGTTCCTACTGCAAGAACAAGCATCCGTGATCCTGAAGGAAATGCTGAAAACATGGTTCAAGATTTGGACACCATGGAAGAACTCAGGGATTTGGCAAGGAAAAGATTGGCTAGTTATCAACAAAGGATGGCTGGGCTTATAACAAGAATGTTAGGATCAGAGAGTTTCAGGTTAGTGACATGGTGTTGAGGAAAGCATTCCAAAATACCACAAATCCTACTGATGGCAAGTTAGCACCAAAGTAGCAAGGCCCCTATCTTATTGAAGCTGAGGCAGGAATGGGGGCATACCGTTTATTAACAATGGAAGGTGATTTGTTACTAAGAGCCGGGAATGCTGTCCATTTGAAGAGATACTTCATGTAAGAAGGATCCAGGATCCTTGGCCATCTTCATATCTGATACACATTAAGGATCCTTAGAGGATTTATGATCCTCCTTCTGGTAATGATTTGATTTCAGTTTATCTAATCCTTTAATTTACTTGATTATAAGGAGAAGGATTTAGAATCCTTTATCGTTTTTCACTAAGTTATGAGTTTTGCAGAAGTTGGTGCATCTATGACAAAGGATCAAGTATCCATCGAAGTTTCCTAGGTCTTTGGGTTTATCCCCAGTTTTTTGGGCTTGTCCCCAGTTTAAGGTATCTATTACCTTCTATGAATCAGGTTCTTACACCTTCGCCAGTTGCGCACCATTATCCTAGTGCAGTTAAAGGCAATGGGACTAGTACCCGCTTTAGGGGCTGACAATTTCATTGTACTGGCTGTATTTAGTATCCTAAGTATAATGGTAGACGTACCATACATCCGTTCCTAAGGTTTCTAACGTTTTCACGTTAGCTAAGCTTTTGGCATTTTCAT
The DNA here is from genome assembly GCF_002127325.2 of Helianthus annuus. NCBI lineage: Eukaryota > Viridiplantae > Streptophyta > Magnoliopsida > Asterales > Asteraceae > Helianthus > Helianthus annuus. The sequence goes on along the minus strand of NC_035444.2, from coordinate 83,501,100 downwards.
GTCACTAAGTTTGGATAGTCGCCAGTATGGGCCATACTCCAGTTTACACAAGATCCTTTGGGCTTGTCCCTAGTTTTTTGGGCCTGTCCCCAATTTTTTGGGCTTGTCCTTAGTTTTTGGGCTTGTCCCCAGATTGTTGGGCTTGTCCCCAGATACTAACTCTTTCTTTTACAGTTGGCTTAGTCCCAAGTTATATTTCATTTCAGGTTTCCAGAGCTAAGCAGTTAAGGATCCTGGATCCTAACTTTATACAAGGGTTTGTCTTTTGGTTATCACAATTGTAAGCGTCAAGGATATAGGATCCTAACTTGGATTCTCTGGTATGATCCTTATTTACTTTAATTTTATTCTTGATTTATCAATGTTACCCTTATTCTTTGACAACAGGATATATGATCCTAAAATTATATCATTCTTCAAACTTTTTGATTATAGGATATTTGATCCTTGATCATATCCTAAACTTTTTGACATAAACTGATTTTATACTTTCACTAATAACTTGTAAATTCAAAGAATTGTACAATAACAATTGAAAGTTAAATATATGCAAAATCAACAACACAAAGATAGTCAAAAGGTTAAAGTTTTATTTATTTATCATAGTTAACCCTTTCAAAGGTTGTCAAAATTGCCTACCCAAACATCAACCAGCAATATGTGGCCCGTCCGCTTGGGTAGGAAAAGGGTGTCCATGTTCATAAGGTTCATTGAGTGTAGGAAATCAAAAGGCGAGGGGCATCAAAGGCTTCATCCTCCACAAACAGAAGGACCCATCCACCTTTGCTACCCCCTATTGTCCAGAGGATCAGTGATCCTTAAACCTAAAACTATTGTTCACCATACATACCATTGTTTAAAACATGACAACCAAAAACTACCAAATCACAAAAAATGGGCTCCGGCCACGTCTAGAAATTTCCATCATCGCCCATTTATGCAGCTTAAACCTTCGCTGCATCCTCCACCTTCTTCTCACCACCTTGACCACTGCCTCCAGGCGCTGCATCCTCAGGATCCTTCACTTTGCTGCCACCACATTCGAGAGCCAGCACCTCCTCAGGTTCATCTTCGTCCCCAAGCTACACAAGCCTTTGCTTCCAAGCCTCAACGTACCAGCCGGACCGGTCAAAGGCATGATCAGCAGCCTCCTTAGCCATCTTGAGTTTGATCTTGAGCATCACGACAACAGCAGAGTGTTTGGCCCCTTCCATGACCTCAATCTTCTCTCTTTGGGCTGTCATTTCAGCAACAAGAAGCTCCTTTCGCAGTGCCTTCTGTTCATTCTCAAGTTGGGAGATCTTCTTATCCTTGGAAACTGCAATGTCCTGGAGGTCAAGGCATTTTTGTTCATCTTCAGCAATGTGTTAGTCGATGAGGATCTGAACTTCAGCGAATTTCTGCAATAAAGGATTTGAGTGTTAAGGATCCTGTATCCTCAAAAGAAAGGCAATTTTTAGGATATGAAATCCTTACCTCGGAGACGTATTCTTGAACCTGGTGTTCCATCAGGGGCAGGCCTTCAAGGGGTTCGGCAGTTTTCTTCCTTTTAGTCCCTTTACCCCTGGTGCTGACTCCTTTGCTCTCAGGGAGGCTTTGGCTTGTAGCCAACTCCTTTTTGAGAGACCTAAGGGAGGCGTATTCCTGGATGTTAGTCACACTGAACCTGGAAGCAGACTTTGAGGATTTTCCAGCGCCGACAAACGTAATTCACAGATAAGTATTCATACCTTGTACTCATTTAAATATTTATTTACATAAAAATATGGATACTTACTTGACATTGTGTAGGAACCGGAGGAGATTTCTTGATAATCTTTTACTTTGGCTTGAAATGTTCTGGTAGCAGGGTCAAGCCTCCAGAAAGCAGCAATCCTTTCTTGTGTAACAGGGGATTCTTGGATGCTAGAGAATGAGAGAGCGGCACAACAGAAACAAAAGAAGGATCAGTTATCCTTAATAGAAAAGAAGAATCCTAGTATGGTCCTGGTCCAAGGTTCCCATATCATACCCTGGGTGATCCATTTCTTGGGTAAATGGTTTCCGTTTGGGATGGAATCCTTTCTTACAAAGAAGAACTGGTTTCTCCAGTTGTTATCATTCTTAGTGGTTTTCAGAATTGGGTGTGCTTGACCAAGTTTGTGCTTAAACAGAAAACGATGAGAACCATGGATGACAAGGTTATACAACTGGCTTAACTCAGACAAGCCTATATCTATCCCTTCCTGTTCAATGATGTTTTCAAGAGTGTATAAGACTCTCCACACCATCAGCATGGCTTGGACGTAGCACAAACCGGTGAGTGTGAAGAAGCTTTGGGTTAGAAAAGGGAAAGGATATGTGAAGCCGATCTGAAAAGGGCTTGCAGGGAAAGTGCTCCAGGAATCGGAGACACAGTCACTCTTCATCGAAGAGTCGAAGGATCTGAAGATGGTTCCTTCCTGGAAACAATGATGTAACCGATCAATCTCAGGATCGGTGAAGCAACAAAGTTCCAGTGAAGGGTTTTTAGTTATGCGCTGACTTTTCAGAGGGCTCTCCTTCTTGGGATCATTAGCAGGGGAGGATCGGCGATTCATCTTGGCCATGGGTGAACGGAGAACAGAGCACCGGAAAGAAGAAGATTTAGAGAAAAGGAGAGAAGAGATACCTGATCAAATCTTCGAATGAGGATTTAAAGGGAAGAGTCTCGAATTTAAATGCATTTTTCATCCTTATATCTAACCCTTTATATAATGATGATAGTTGTAGGGAGTCTAATCGCTGATGTCATCCTCACAACGGCTAGTCGTATCGCAACGGCTAGTTTTTTGCTAACTAACTCGTTCAGGATCAAGCAGAAAATATGACTCATTCAGTTGCAATTTAATTCCTCATATTTTGGGGGCAATTGTTAGGGATGGATTTTCTAAGCTTATGGATCAGGGATCCTCAAATGCAGCTTGGATCAAGGATGCTCAGTTCGGTTTGAATTAAGGATCCTTAGAAGATGTTGCAGCAATAAGGATCCAGGATCCTCATTATTATCCTAACACTAACAATTGTTTCCATCATTTTTGAACTTGTTTTGCAAGAGTATTCGAATAGGACTTGGTCCAATCGAGATTTTAGGGGAATATGCTTCATGATTCTGCACGTGCATGAGCTCTTCGACCGTTATGGTGATCGTGGGGGACTTGCACCTTTTTCGGATTGTTAGTTAGTCTAGCTAGTTTCTATTTTTAAATGGGGATACAAACTTGATTAGATTATTATTAGCAACACAACTGCACTACACTCGAACTCTCAAGAACTCTCTGCGATTACACAGTTTTGCACTATAGTGATCCTTGTACCAAGCTTGTTATCATCCCGATTTGTAAACCTTGTTTGTTTAATATAGTTGGTGATCGGTAGTTTCCATCACCCGAGGTTTTTTGTGTCGAAGATCATACATTGATCAAGGGCTTTTTCCTCTTATAAATCCTTGTGTTCACCATTCATTTCATTCATTCATTGTTCATGCATTTGATCATTTAATTAAGCATCACACCTCACAAAATCAGATTTGGTTGTATTATCCTTGTGTGATTTTTGACCAAAACAGGAAGAATGTGCATAAACTACTTGTATATTATGCTTTGATTTAGGTATGCACACCAAGTGTTTGATGAATGTTTAGAATAGAGGTTTTTATATGATTTCAATGATCTTATGTAATTATGATGCTAAATGGTTTATGTCAAGAATGTGAGGAATTATTTATATGTTATGTTAAGAAAAGAATGAATTGAATACATAGATTAAAGCATGTTAATTGTGGAATTTAGGAGTAAAATAAGAAGGCACGAGCCATTCCGGATCACAAGCGAAGCAAGACAAAAGTAGGTTCTTATACTTATAAGTATTAGATATATATATAGTGTTTTTGTTATCTTTATGTTAAGTTAAAGTTTGCATTCTAAAATATCACAAATTGTTAAATGATTAGAAGTTTAATTATTGAATTTGACATGTTATGAATGGGTCAAACAACTAGAATGTAGTGTAAACAATGGTCATCTGATTGACCCATTATGAACGGGTCAACGAATTAGAATGTTAAATTAAAGGATGGTTATGTACGTGATTCGTTACGAAAGGGTCAACGAATTAGAATGTTAAATTAAAGGATGGTTATGTACGTGATTTGTTACGAATGGGTCAACGAATTAGAATGTTAAATTAAAGAATGGTTATGTATGTGACTCGTTGCGAACGGGTCAGTGAATGGAAAATTTATAAAGAATGGTTATGTATGTGACTCGTTGCGAACGGGTTAGTAGGATGTAATTACATGTAATTTAATATTCATTCTTGTTATTGTGATATAGGTAAAGTCAATCTTTAAACAGCACGCTACGCTCGGAATGAACACACTCCTTTTTGCCGCAATGAGCTTCCGGATTTTAATGTTGTAAACGGGTCAAAGTACTTTTGTGGTCTTTTAGTCATTATGGTGATATACTTTACCTAATAACATGTGTCTTTAAATTTTATAAACCTTGGTTGGTTTGTAGTGTTTTAAAATGGTTGATTTTGTATGTATAACCAAGTTTTGTTTTAATGATGCGTAAAAGTTTAAATTGGGTCAAAAATTTTGAGGGTTTAAGTCTTGGTATTTGATCATTTGGAAACGGGCATTTCAAATAAAAATGACATGCTCGTTCAGTTTTCAAAACTCATTGAATCGGAGATTGATAAGTCCTGTTCGGATCATGGCATTGATCCTTCCCTTGAGACTCAAGTTCCAGGGGACAAGACTGTTAATCAGTGTCCGAAGGGTTGTTTTGTATTCTATACTCGTATTCTCGATCAACCAAATTTGCAGTACCCTTTTACAAACTCTTTTCTTCAAGTGTTGAAATATTACCGTCTTTCTTTGGGTCAATTAAACCCTGTTGGTGTTGCACGCATAATGCATTTCGAAATTCTTTGTCATGCACTGATTTATGAACCCTCGTTGCTGATGTTTCGTTGTTTTTTCCATCTTGCCCAGAATGACGACTGGTATTCCATTGAGAAAACTCAGTGTGAGGCTCCCCTTCTTTCCACCACTGTCAGTCATACATATGCTTGGAAAAATCAATTCTTTTTTATATCTGATCGTTTGCTTCCTTTTACCGTTGTTCCTCACAAATTTTCTGAGGGTTTGAATGAAAAGGAGCCAGACGTTCAAGAACTTGAATAGGGGTTGCTCCTCAGGCTTTGTTCTTATCATATAAAGTTAAGGGCTTATCCGAAGGAGCTTTTTGTGGTTTTGGGTGTTAGCGAAGATTGGGTTGATTCTGGGTTTGAACCAATTTTTTTTTGTTGATCAAAAGGGTATGTATTTTCGTGTTTCTCGTGTGCTTATGTATTGTCCAAGTTCTCATTATTGTTGCATTTGTTTGTTTTGCAGAGATGAGTACTTTGGATTACATTCTGTTGAGTGATTCTTCTGGTGTGGAAATCGAGCAAAGGAAGATTCCTGAGGGTAGTCCCTCAATAGTTCGGCATACCGAGCATCTTAGAAATGCCGAGGACCTAGAGAGTGTTCCCTTACAGCCTATTATAGATGGCTCCTCTGCTAAGAAACTATCTGCCCCGGTTCAAAGGTCCACCGGGGGGATTGCTTCACCTAGTGTTGCTCCTCAATCTTCTAACACTATCTCTATGGACAGTGGTGATGAGGATGATCTTAGTGTGATTGCTTCTGTTATCGGGGTGAAATTTGTTAAGAAAGAATTTCCAGAAGCCTCTGGTGGGGCGAATGATGCTTACCGTCTAAAGATATTTGTTGTTTTGAAGAAGCTGAACGAGACCAAGAGAAGTGTTCTAGAGAAATCTGCTCAAACTTTGGAATTAAGTGATATGTAGGTGCCTAAGCCTGTTTTAAAGCAGAAGGTCGAAGGGGGATCTTCTATGCCTGCCTTCTTGGGGTTAGGGGCTTCTGGTGTGATTGAGAAGGAAATGGTTGTGAAGAGTGATGGTTTGCCTATGGTGGAGAAGGAGAAAGTAAAGGAAAGGGCGGAGAAGGTTGTGAAAGAGTGAGCTGTGGTTGACAAGGGCAAGGGGCATGTTGACGCTTACTCTCCTGTTTTTCTGCCTCAATGGAAGGTTTGTTCTTCTGAAACTACCAAGATTAGTGCTGTTTGTCATGACATGTTGAAGAATATGGCTACTCCTGCTGAGAAGGAGGCCTTATCAAAGCTGTCTGATGAAGATGCTGCCTACCGGGTTATCACCCAAGCTGCTGGTCAGATCACCTCCCTTCCTGATAGCATTGAGCGTTGGGCTGCCTTTGTCAGCAAAAATGATGAGCTTGCTGCCTCCTTACAAGATAAGGAGGCGGGGCTCAAGACTTCTTAAGAAGACTTGGCAGCCTTTCAGGTTAAGGTAAATGAGCTTAAAGGTCAATTGCTATCTTCCCGGGCCAATATGGATGAGGAGATGAAAAAGATTGAGGTCTATGCTGGGCAGCTATCTGATTTCAACAACCAGCTTGCCAAGGAAATGGCCGAATTTGGGATTGAGAGGGCCAAGTTTAGGCAGGAGCAGGTTGCCGATAAAGCAGTTATGGAAGAGCTGAGGCAACAAGTAAAACAACTGAAGGAAGAGAAGAGATGGTTAATTGGGACCGGCATTCGCCGGTATGTGATATACATCCTCTACAGTCAAGAGTTTAATCTTCATCTTGCAAGTATATACTCCAAGGCGATAGCTCACGGCCGACACACAGGTCTTATTGTAGGAGCTGATGATGCGTCCCGGGGGGAAGCCATATAGAAGCTACCTGCCTTCAAGCCTAACTCACTTCCTGCTTTGTGAGTGTCGTAAACAAGATGGAAGTTTTGTCTTACCCCTATGTGGAGGCCTTGTCCCAAATGGTTGATTGCCCTATAGCTGAGCTGGAGGCTTTGGAGCCACAAGGTCTAAACAAAGAGTTGTGCGAACAGTTGGTTTCTGTAGCTTCTGTTAAGTGAGCCTTGTTTAAGACCAACGACGAGGAAGGTGGAGATGCTAGCCCTTCTACAAAGAAGTTGAAGGTAACCCCGGAGCCTGAGCCGGTTTCTTCTATGTCCATTCCTATTGATGATCCCCACTATCCTTTGCAAGGGGTGAGTCGGCTTTTCTTGTTGCTGATGATGAAGGCCTTGATGATCCAGATGGCTTATACCATGAGCTTCCCCAGAACAAGAATGCCTTCGCTAGTGGCCCGGGCTCAACTTGATTATCTTTTCTAGTACCTTTTGTGGTTGTAATATGAACAATTTGAACCTTCTTTTGAAGGTGTTTGTTTTGGTTGTGCCCCTATGAGGGCTTATTATGTACCGTGTACGGACTTTTTAACTTTTCTAATGATATGGGAGCTACCCCATTAGGGGTGTTTAGCTTCCCTTTATGTTATATACTTGTGTATTTACATTGTTTTTTTCTCTTTTTGTGATATCTTGTTTGGTTATCAAACTTGTGTTTGGCACTTATTATGGGGGGGGGGGCTTATGTTTCAGCTTCCCTTTGACTGTTGTATTTTATTTTTTGTTATATCTTTATCTAACAAATTGAAACTAAGTGCTGCAGTCACTTGGCTTTAATTCTTTAGAAAAGAACCGATGCAATTTGTTGTCATCCTATCTCTTTTCTAGTCCATGTTTTATCTTTGTTGTCGTGGTATATTGTACATAGGCTAATTTTTGTAAGCTTCTAGCCTATGTAGCAGAATTGGTGTGAGTTGCTTACCTTCTTTCATGGAGTTTATTTTCTATTTTAGTCCATGGAGTTGTATTGTTTTAGGAACTCACCCTTTATACAGGAACGTATAGTGCCTTGTTTCCTACTGAGCGATATGGCCTAGGAGCTCATCCCTTTTCATGGGTAGATATAGCGTCGGATCCCATGGAGCTTTGTTAGGTCCTCACCCTTAGGATAGAACAATAATAAATTTTTGACAAAAGTGATATTTTTGTTTCCATTAAACTGTTATAGCCAAGTACAAGTTTGTTTCCAACAATACATTAGTAGATTAGACTATGAATTTCTTAGGTGCTTTCCATTCCAATGTCTTGATACCTTCCTGCCATCAGGTGTCTCAAGTTTATAGGAAACTCCTTTGTGCACCTCACTAATAACATGTGGGCCCTAATTTTTCCAAGATCTTCTTGTCTACTTACCTCATTATTTCTAAGTACTAAGTCACCAGGTATGAAGGCTTCTTTTTTTACTCTTGCATTGTAGTAGGCTTCCATTTTTTGCTTGTATCTTGCTTCTCAGATCAAAGCAGCTTCCCTGGCTTCTTCAAGTAGATCAAGTTTTAAGAGTATTTATGAATCATTGAGGCGTTGTCTTTCCTTGCACTCCTTAGTGTTTTAACTCCGATCTCTGCCAGAATCATAACTTCTGAGCCGTATAGAAGGTTGTATGAGGTTTTCTGGTGGCTTGTCTTTTCTAACGTGTGAATGGCCCATAATACGCTGGGGAGCTCCCCCACCCATTGTTTGCCTTATCTTCCTAACCGGGTTTTCAACCCTTCAACGATGCTGTGATTCCTTTGCTCCACTTGTCCGTTTGACTGAGGATAGCAAATGGAGCTGAAGACTTGTTTGTTCTGAAGTTCTTGACACCAAGTACTAAATGGTTTTTCTTCAAATTGTTTCCCATTGTCGGTTACTATCTCCCCCGACAACCCAAACTTGCACACTATCTGTTCCAGACAAAGTTGATGACATTTTTTCATGTGATTCTTGCCAATGGCTTGACTTCTGGCCATTTCATGAAATAATCTACTGCCACTAAAAGGAACTTGACCAGCTACTATGGGAAAGGGTCCCACGATGTCCATCCCCCATTTGTAGAATGGCCAGGCAGCTATGATGGGGACTAAGTCATGCTTTGGGCTTGCTTTAATGGGAGTATGTAGCTGGAATGCTTCACATTTGTGGATGATTTTAGTCATATCCTTGTCCATCATGGGCCAGTAGTAGCCCATATTCATTAACTTTGCCACAATTGTTCTTACCCCCGCGTGTGATCCGCAAATGCCCTCATGCACCTCTTTGATCAGTTAGTTTCTTTGGTTTGTACCAACACAGCGTACTAATGGGGAGAGGTAACCTTTCTTGTAGAGCTTTCCTTTTTCGAGGATGGATTGTTTGGCTTTTGTCCTTATCTTGGCAGCTTCTTCCTCCTTGGGGGGGGAGGGGGGGGAGCTTTCCTTCTTCAAGGAACTTTTGGATGGGTGTCATCCATATGTCCTCATTTTCTACTACCACATCTTGGATCTCAACTTCTTCGATGGATCTTGCCTTAAGTACTTCAACAAGCACCTTCTTTGTAAGGTGTGCAAATGTTATGGAAGCTAGCTTACTCAAAGCATCGGCTTGCTTATTCTTCGTTCTTGATACTTGACTTAATGAGCAAGATTCAAAGCTAGCCATGAGTTCCTTCACTTTTTCCTTATACTTTATCATTGACGGTTCTCTTGCTATGTATTCTCCCCCCACTTGGCGTGCTACCAATCTTGAATCACTGAAGGCATGGAGCTCCCCTACTTCATGGTTTTGGCTAATCGTAATCCAGCCAACAATACTTCATATTCATCTTCGTTATTTGTATAGGGAAAGTCAAGACGAAGTGCATAAGTTTATTCGGTTCTGTGGGGGTCTGTAATGGTGAGACCTGCCCCAGAACCTTCTATACTAGAAGCTCCATCCGAGAATAGCATGCACTTCCCTTGTATTATCGTTTGGCACCCTTCCTCCTCTATCTCATTCACCTCCTTAACTATTGGAATTTCTGCCAAAAAGTCTGCTAGCACTTGCCCCTTGTAAGCTTTCCTTGGTACGTATTTGATCTTATGCTCCCCCAGTCCCACAGCCTACTTAGCCAACCTTCCCGAATCCTTGGGCTTTTCAAGGATGGTTCTTTGTGGCTGATCGGTAATGACTTGGATGGGATGAGCTTGGAAGTATCATCCTAGCCTTTTTGCTGTGTGTACTAATGCTAGTACCAGCTTCTCAATCGGGGAGTAATTGATTTCAGCTGCCTTCAGAGCTTTGCTCACGAAATACACCAGTATTTGCTCCCTTCCTCTTTCCACCACAAGTACAGAGCTTATGGCTTCTTGTCCTGTGAATATATATAAATGTATTTAATAAGCTGTTAGCATATATGACCGTGAGCATAGGGCCCTAGGTTTGTAAAGTGAATGAGATCTTTATAGTCTTTGAACATACCGACAGGTAGACCATGATTGTTTCTTCTTTCATGGGCGCCGCCATAGTTGGCAAGGAAGCTATGAGTTCCTTGAGCGTTATGAAAGCCGCTTCCGCCTCCTCCGTCCACTTGAAATATTTCTTATCAGCACAGTCCTTCAATGTTTTGAAGAATGGCAACGATCTTTCTGCTGACTTAGGGAGGAAGCGTTTAAGAGCTGCTATCTTCCCATTAAAGCTTTCAACTTCCTTCTTGGTTTTTGGGGACTTCATTTCTGTAACACCTTGAACCTAGTCAGGATTTGCCCTGATACTTTGCTTCCCCACTATGTGACCGAGGAACTTACCTTCCTTGAACCCAGAGGAGCACTTGTTTGGGTTCAACTTCATGTTGATTGCTTTGCGGTTATAGAATGTTTCTTTGATGTCTTGGAGCATTTCTTCCTCCGTACGACTTTTTATTATAAGATCATCAACATATGCTTCCATGTTTCTTCCTATTTGTTTGGAGAAGGCCTTATCTACGAGACGTTGGTACGTTGCGCCTGCATTTTTTAACCCAAAATGCATCTTTTTATAGCAGAAGATCCCTTTGTCGGGGTGGAACGCTATTTTTTCCTCGTCTTCGTTCATCATTTTGATTTGGTGATACCCCTTGTAGGCATCAAGGGAGCATTTGTACTCGAAGCCCGTGAGTGACTCTACCTTCCAATCAATTTCTAGCAACGGGTAACAATTTTTAGGGTATGCCTTGTTGAGATCTTTAAAGTCAACACACATCATCCAAGTACCATCGGGCTTCTTTACCATGATAAGGTTTGCCAACCAAGAGTGATATTTTACCTCCCTTAGAATGTCAGCTCCCACTAGCTTTTCCACCTCCTGACAGGTAGCTAGGCTACGTTCAGGGGCTAAGCTTCTTTTCTATTGTGTAATGGGCTTGTATGTGGGAGCTATATTTAGTGCATGTTCAGCTATTTCTCTTGGTACCCCTACCATATCTCCTAAGCACTAGGCAAACATGTCTGTGTTCCCCTGAATGAGGTCCTTTAGCCTGTGCTTGGTTTCTTCAGGGAGGTGGTTGTTGATTTTTATCTTATGCTCCGGGTAGGAGTCATTAATGCTTATTTCTTCAACTGGGCTTTATCTTGCCTTACTGCTCTCCCTTTCTTTTGTTTCCAAGGATGCAATCATGAGGGATTCTTGCGTTGGTGCTAATAAAGCAATACCCTAGACCGTTGGAAACTTATCATTCCGTGTGATGGGGATACTACAGCGTTGAATGCTGCAAGTCCTGGCCTTCCTATCAACAAGTTGTAGTTTGAAGGGGAGCTTATGACAATGAAAGTAAGCTCCTCTGTTCTTGACAATTCACCATCCATGAAACATAAGTTGAGTGTTAGCTTCCCAAGGGGTTGTACCTATTCCCATGTGAAGCTTCTGAGGGATGTGTCGGTAGCTTGTAGACAAGCCTTTGTTTCACTTCTGAGTTGGTAGAAACATCTTTGGTACATGACATTGGAAGCAGCTCCTGGATCCATGTATCCCCTATCAAGGAGGGAACCTTCTAGCTCAGCTTCCACTATGATGGGAAGCTCCAGCTTGTCGTCTGGATCTATAGGAGGGATGAAAATGAACTGTTGGTTTCAGGGTGTGGTCCTTCTTCTTTTTCTTCTTGTTTTTCTTCTGACCACACCATGTTTATACTGACTTCTTTCTTCCCCTCCTTCCTATCATTTATCTCCTTCACCAAGTGAGCCAGCTCCCACGATTTGACAGATTCCTATATCCTCTTCTTTAGATGCAAACAATCATTGGTGTGATGCCCCGTATCATTATGGAAGGCACTAAACTTGCTTGTATCTCTTTTTCTGGAAGGTTTTGAGATGGGTCTAAGTGGTCGGAAGTTATACTTAAGTTCCTCTGTTGATAAGATCTTTTTGGGGTGTTTTGGTGAGGAGAGTAAAGATACGTTTATCTTTGTCATGATTCTTGCTTGGATGGGGAGATCTTCTTCTATCCTCGTGTAACGCCCTGCATCCCTAAACTTTTAACTTTTGGCAAGTCTAGTCCCTATACTATTTGAGACTTAACTATGTTAGACTATTTGTGAAAATTCATGATACTTGAATATTATGAAACTTTGAATCAAGACTCTTTGATACTTTGAAACTTGACTCTTGATGCTCGATACTTATTAAACGCTATGAATCTTGAAACTTGAAACTTGATACTTAAAACTAGATACTTAATTCTTGACTCTTGATACTTATTGAAAGAGACTCTTGATACTTATGGGATGAGAAATTTGATTAAACTAGAAACTTTGAGACTTTGTTAAACGAAAAACTTGAAACATGACACTTATTAACTAGCTTACGTAGACTTGAAACATGGAAACTTTTGTGTTAGTTATACAATCTTATCATGTGATGATATTACACAATAATACGCAACGCAACGCTTAATCTAGCTCGTGAATTGAACCGAAATCAGAAATCTAGCAAACGGGTCTCGGCTGTCCGAATGGACATCCGATCGGAAGGCCATTCGACCGAACAACCATCCGACCCAGCACAGTTGCACCGCCTTATCCTCTTCAAACTATAAATACCCATGTCACATCACTTGATGTGACAGCCTCCTCCGACCAGACGCACTCTCATTCGTTCTAAGGCACTTTTCATCCAATTTTAGGCGATTCTTGTAAGTTTTCTCCGTAGTTCTTGTACAACTTTCATCTTTACACACTTTCTCACTAGATTCTTCATCAAAATCATACTTTTCACCATGAAATCACTAAGATTTGGGCTCCTTGAGGATGACGTCATCATGGCTGTTTGTACAATCAGTTGTGTGATGTCATTACGTCAAGATTTAGTCCAGATCTAAGAGATTTCTACACGTTTTACTACGAATCTATACAAAATCTAAACATTTTCAATTGATTTCATGTTTTCTTAACTTATCTACATAAACATGGTGAAATTTGGAGCCAAAACAGGCCTAGGACTTCTTCCTTAGCCTGGAGTCGGCTCGATAACGGAATTCCACCGGAGAGATGACCAAATTACGGATCAGACATGAAACTCCATCAAGAACAGTCATCCGATCGGACGGAGTGATTCACATCCGATCAGGCAAGCTGAACTTTAGGGGGGAGGGGGGGTTCCATTGTCTTGATCGTTACCACGTCGTCTCCGTTAAACTAGAACTTAGTTACTTTTACAAAAGGGTTCAAAGCAAAAAAGACCAAGTTAGTCGAACGATTGTCCGAACGGATGACCGTCCGTACGGATGATCATCCGGCCAAGTGATTGTCCTTGTAACTCTCAACGCTTAATTTTGAACTATGAAACTTTCACTCGAACAGTCGTCCGATCGAATGGCCATCCGTCCAGACGACCATCCAATCGAGTGACTTGAACTTATACTACAACGAAAACATCAAAAGTTTGAAACATTTTGCAACACACTACTGATCACCTGTCCGGACGCCCGTCCGATCTAATGGGTTCCATCTGGGTCGAATGGTCATCCAACCGGATAACCATCCGCCCGGATGACCATCCGTCTGGATGACCATCCGAACTAGAAACAGACACTTTCATCCGACACTTGTACGATTCGACATTCTGTTCGACACTCATACTGTTATACTATAATAAGGCTAGCTACAACGCTCCCTTCGATCCAAATAGTTAGTGTTGATACTTAGAGCCCACTGTGAGTATACTCGATCCCTTTTTGTTTTAAAACACTTTTGGGATGCAACATGTATTCTATAAACTTGACAGTTGACACTTGAAACTGTTTGAAACATACTCTATCCATTGTGAACATGAAACTTGAAGCTTGTGACTCTTGAGACTTTTATGCTATGTGAACCTTAAATCCTTGTGTGTAGTTCCACCTTAACAATGGTAGCGCTATAGGGGTAATGCACCTCCCCGTTAGTCTTTAGGGTATTGTTAGGAGGAGACATTTTAGCTTCCCTTGAGTCTTGGGGAAGCGGTTAACACATTGGAAACTCGGGCTATCACTTGGACTGCGTTTAATAGCATGGTGAAACTTGTTATATATATTTATGCAGGATATGAGTTTTTGGAAATATTTAAAACTATTATACTATACGTACTCAAACTTGTATACTCACCAACTTTTTGTTGATAGTATTTTATACATGTTGCAGGTTGATAGTAGCTGTAACAAGAAACTTGCTACGATGCTGCTTAGAAACACATCATAGCTAATTTAGAAACTTTTGAACAATATTTGGAATGTTTTGTATTTGGTGTTTTGTGGTTGTGAAACTTGATTGATGCTTAGACAACGTTTTAAAAATTGATTAATCTATATTGAAACTATTAGTGTTATGGAAACTCATGAGCAATCTGAATGCTTAGTGCCGCGCCCCGATGTTTCCGCCAATGGTTGGGGTGTGACAAATTGGTATCAGAGCCATAACTATAGGGAATTAGGAAAAGTAGGAATGCTTTGCCTAGTCTACAGTTCTAGGAATCTTGACTCTTATCTGATGTTTAAGACATATGCATTCTACCGTACTTGCTTCCTAGCAACACATTTCCTGTTAAACTTACATGCCTTTCCTAAGGCTGACACAATATACATTTGGATGCTTTGAAACCGCTGCCATGCAGTGTTTGTATTTTGCACGAGATTGCCCTCAAGACAGGAGTGACATCTGTCATGACCCCTGACCCCATCTGGCCGGAATCGGTGCCGTGAGCAGTCCAGTGGTACCGGTGATTATTTTTGAAAAACATTGCAGCGGAATTTTCAACAGGACCGTGAGTTAGGAAAAATATCAGAGTTTATAAAACACCGGATTTGATTTAAATGGGATAAACCCCTGTTTTACAATGGTAACTTTAATAAAGATAAATTTTATTTTATAAAACAATATTTCTTAATTTGATTTAAAATAAACCACTTCTTGATGCCTTTCAGTGCCGTATCTAGCCTTTATTCCAATCTATGGTAATTACCTGAAACATGTTTGAAAAAGGTTTTGTCAGTGGAAAATACTGAGTGAGATCATTTCAATTTTTATAAAATATATTGTTATACCTTACAGTATTAAGGTTTTTATATTTATTTGTATTTACCCCACTCAATCAGTATTTTGCCACATGATGGCAGTTTCAATATAACAGCAATAATATCACTTATTGGCTTACTTTCGTCCAATAGTGAATTTATCAAATAACTATACTTTACTATTATTCAATTTATCCGTCATTAGGCGATTCCTGTGACGGGGTCATATCACTGTTGATCATTCTTTCAACTAGTGACTCTGGTTATATCATTGTTGATCATTCTTTCAACTAGTGATTCTAATTATAACACTGTTGATCATTCTCTCAACTAGTGCCTTTGGTCATATCACTGTTGATCATTCTTTCAACTAGTGACGCTGGACATGATGATGTCCTATGACATTACTTTGTCAAATATATTATTTATGGCGCAAAATCATGTAATCCAGAATAATGACATTTTATGTCAACTATTATAACTTATCCAATATGTCAATTCACTAATTGTAATATCATGATATAGTAACCTGACTACAAATAGAATACATTAGACTTGACTTTATTATGGTATCCACCATTTAGATTTATTCTTAAACATACATTAAATTTATTAATAATTTAATGTTAAGATAATATTAGTTATAGTTGTGGTCATGCTATTATTAGCTAACTTTCTTGCTAATCGTA
This sequence comes from Helianthus annuus, assembly GCF_002127325.2. Classification (NCBI taxonomy): domain Eukaryota; kingdom Viridiplantae; phylum Streptophyta; class Magnoliopsida; order Asterales; family Asteraceae; genus Helianthus; species Helianthus annuus. Next base: position 83,485,139 of record NC_035444.2, on the reverse strand, counting down.
AAGAGGATCAAATAATGTATAAAACTTCCCATACCAGTAGTTATTATAAAATATAATAATTTAATCACTGTAAGTATAACTGGTAGGATTTTTAGAAAGAATTTGTAATATAATTGTATCACAAAAAGGTGATAAAAATGTGATAAAAGAGTATGGACTCACAAATGGTGAGAAAAGAGAAATGAACTCACATTGCAGATTTCTACAGGCAAAGTTTAGTCTACAGATAAGCCTTGATATATTGCTGATTCAATTTGGGCAGAGTCTAGCCTACTGATTATCCTAATAACAATTCACAAAAACGGGGTTGTAACTAATACAGCAGTTACGACAATTCACGAGATTAAACCCTCACATCGATTAACAAGTGCGATACTTTAATAATTTAATCGGATTCACAACGAATAACAGAGCATAGTCCGAATTCGAACAGCACTCAAATATTCAAGTCGAAATCACGACGAATAATCAAAGTACAAGCTCAATTTGAGCAGCACCCAGACAATCGTTGGATAGTTACAATCGATCGGACGTTGAATCGTAATAGCGATCGAGTTATTACCCTGATTGCGGCAGCGTTTCGAGGTGTGTGTGTTTGGGTAGTGGAAGAAGTATAACTCGACGTCAATTTGGAATTTGAGCGTCGTTTTTGTTCCCAGAAGCAAGTCCCGAAGCCTGCTATTTATACACGAATTTGCTCCTGCTTACGGACCGTAAGCCTGAGTCCTTACGGTCCGTAAGGGACACCTATAATTCTTTGGCTTGCCCCCCACGGAACTAGCCCTGATGAGTCAACAGTTTTATTAAATTCGATTTTTATAATGATTTATAAGGATAATCGTCAACTAGGTTTTGCCCCCCTTGAGTTTTAGGGGTCCTGATCCTGATTCCGATTGTTCTGAAACTTTCAGGGTTTGTGTAGAATTACTTGGGTGTCTTAATTAGGTTTTCCTATTGAATAAAATAATATAATAAATAGTGGTTTTGATGAGGGTTGTTACATCCTTCCCACCTTAATAAAAATCTCGTCCTCGAGATTTGGGTTATGATATTTCTATTAGATTTATGTCATAATTTAGTCAATAAAACTAGATTCTTAAGGTAAATGACACAGAATCAAATTCTGTGAATACTAGTTGTATAAGTAGGGTTCAAAAAGTTCAACTGAAATAGTTCAAGAAATCGATGACAACCGAATGAGATGAAATGATATAGTTTCGAATGGGACTAGGTTCAACCCAACAGATATATGATCAAATAGATATCTGTTTATAGTTAGTGAATGACTTTTTAGAATAAAATTCATGGTCAAAAGAAAACTCACATTGATTGACAACTGGGGAAGACTCAGAATCAATAAGGTCAGAATGAAATAATAGCACGAAGATGATTGTTAATTATCGAATCATATCAAGAGAAAAATCAATGTGTTGACATTATTGAATTTGCAAGGATACACCGAAATACAACAGAGTTTTAGTGTATCATTGTCTTAATACACAATTGTATCAAGACTATTTTCAAATGATGAGTCAAACGAAAGATATACGTGGGTTTTGAATGATTCGTATGTTTATGATAAGCTACAAGTTTGTAACGACTCCGCAAGGTGTCGTAATGATTGGAATAATTTCAATAATTACGGTGCTCGAACAATTTCACCGTATAATCAACTGAAAGTTTAAATGAAGAAAACTTGGATATTCATTTCAAATAGGAGTTTCAATTTATAATGAAAATACCAAATGAAATATTATAGAGTTTTCGATAAATGATGAAAGAAACGTTTAAGAAGTACACCGGAATATGATACGAATTTGTGTACTGTTATCTTAACACATAGTTGTATTAAGACTGATGAAGAATATGAACCAAAAATTAAAATTCGTATATTAGGAGTGTTTTTGGAAATAGCTCAAGCTTCAAGAAAATGCCACCACAGGGTGTTGTAGTAATTGAAATAGTAGCGGTGAATGAGAATGAGTTTCACCATCAAATGAAGTAAATCCGAATGTTTCAAATAAATCTAGTAGGATTTTTGAATTGAAATGGAAATAATGAAATAATATTTTTCGATCAAAGATGATAAAGCCATAAAGATTACGAAATGCTCGATTGCTGATATAAAAATCATTAAGAGATACACTGAAATATGAAATGAATTTGTGTATCATTATCTTAGCACACGATTGTGTTAAGATTGCTTTTGATAAGATAAGCTATCAAAGTGGATTTAATATAAATAATAATTAAACCCGTATGTAAGAGGTGCGACGAGATTAGCACAAGCTTCGAATTTATGAAAACGTCACTATGAGGTGATCGTAACCAATTAAATGATTCAGTGGAAGTGAAAACCAAACAAGTTTGTTATGGATCTGAAATGGATGAAATATTTGACGGAATGTATTTATTTATGAACTTTTATTTGTACTAGGGTCGAATAATAACTTAACTTAGATATTATATATCAGTGGCTATGTCTGGAATCAGCTCTGCTTCTTGTGTAGTAAATACGTATGCTCGCGCGTTCTTTTTAGCTCCGTCTGTTGTTCTAGCCTTGTTGTCAGATGCTTTGGTTAGTTTGGGGCAATATGGTTTGATGTGTTCGGTTTCCCCACAATTGTAACAGACGTTAGTTTTCCTTCTACACTCTTCCTCTATATGCCCAGTCATCTTGCAGAAGTCACAGTAAGGTGTTTTCCTAAAACGACATCGTCCTGAATGTGTTTTGTTACAGTTTCTGCAGATAGGTGGCTCCAATGACGGTTCAGTTTCTTTCTTCTTGAATTCTTGGAAAATTTTCTGGGCTAACTCTTTTTTTCTTGTTTTCTTCTCTTGTGCGGATTAGTCCATCTGTCAGCATGTTAGCTAGTTCAACTGCTTCCTCAATAGTCTGTGGTCTAACGGCTTTGACTATGTCTCGGATTTCGCTAACTAATCCCCAAATATAACGAGAAATTAGTACGGGTTCTGGCGAAGCCAGAGTTGGTACCATTCTTGCATATTCGAAGAATGTTGTCGTATATTCACGACAATTCACATCTATCATTTTATGATTTAGCAACTTGTTAGTTATTCTTTCCTTTTCATAAGGAGGACAAAATTTTCTTTCTACCATTTCCTTGAATTTTTCCCAGTTTATGGCATAAGCCATGTTCCTTCCTTTTGCCTGAAGAATTGTATTCCACCATTCTAAGGCTTCTTCCTTAAAGAGATTAGATGCATACATCACCTTATCTTCTTCGGCACACTTGCTGATGGTAAGAACAGCTTCTGTCTTTTCCAACCATCGTAGAGCAGCCGTGGCACTTTCACTGCCCGCGAACTCGGTTGGTTTACATGCTAGAAATTCTTTGTAGGTACACCCGAGAGTCATGGCCTTCTTTCTCTTAGGGAATGGGGTTTTGGTAATATCATTATTACCACTATTGTCACTATGGTTAAAACTATCATCACGGGTATGCTTGCTACTCGTAACTTTGGTGGGTTCTACGGGATTTTTAACAGCTTTAATTATTAAAGGTAAAGCATTAGTTATTCCTTGAGCTATTAGATTTTCTATAGCATTTTTATCTAAAGGATTTTCATTATTAGTATGAGCTTCTGGATTATGTGATACTTCATTCGACATCTAGATTGCAAATATTTTCACTTATTAATATCACAGAATAATTAAAACAAAATAATACCTCTAGGATATTTTATGTGCATATTGACATATACATATTCATGTACAACACATAAGTTAATTTGTATGAATTTCCTAACTTTATTGTTTAGGTATTAGAAGAACACCTAAATAGCTTAAACAAGTGGCTTAACTTATACTAAGGCATCTTTTCTTATTCAACCTTTGAATGTTATCAGATGTGCTACCAGTTAATAGCAATCTCCTAACTCTTTTATTTAAGTTTAAATATTATTATCACAACACTTATAGACTTAAAGTAGTGGCATAGCTCTGATACCACCTTCTGTCACGACCCCTGACCCCATCTGGCCGGAATCGGTGCCGTGAGCAGTCCAGTGGTACCGGTGATTATTTTTGAAAAACATTGCAGCGGAATTTTCATCAGGACCGTGAGTTAGGAAAAATATCAGAGTTTATAAAACACCGGATTTGATTTAAATGGGATAAACCCCTGTTTTACAATGGTAGCTTTAATAAAGATAAATTTTATTTTATAAAACAATATTTCTTAATTTGATTTAAAATAAAGCACTTCTTGATGCCTTTCAGTGCCGTATCTAGCCTTTATTCCAATCTATGGTAATTACCTGAAACATGTTTGAAAAAGGTTTTGTCAGTGGAAAATACTGAGTGAGATCATTTCCATTTTTATAAAATATATTGTTATACCTTACAGTATTAAGGTTTTTATATTTATTTGTATTTACCCCACTCAATCAGTATTTTGCCACATGATGGCAGTTTCAATATAACAGCAATAATATCACTTATTGGCTTACTTTCGTCCAATAGTGAATTTATCAAATAACTATACTTTACTATTATTCAATTTATCTGTCATTAGGCGATTCCTGTGACGGGGTCATATCACTGTTGATCATTCTTTCAACTAGTGACTCTGGTTATATCACTGTTGATCATTCTTTCAACTAGTGATTCTAATTATAACACTGTTGATCATTCTCTCAACTAGTGCCTTTGGTCATATCACTGTTGATCATTCATTCAACTAGTGACGCTGGACATGATGTCCTCCTATGACATTACTTTGTCAAATATATTATTTATGGCGCAAAATCATGTAATCCAGAATAATGACATTTTATGTCAACTATTATAACTTATCCAATATGTCAATTCACTAATTGTAATATCATGATATAGTAACCTGACTACAAATAGAATACATTAGACTTGACTTTATTATGGCATCCACCATTTAGATTTATTCTTAAACATACATTAAATTTATTAATAATTTAATGTTAAGATAATATTAGTTATAGTTGTGGTCATGCTATTATTAGCTAACTTTCTGGCTAATCGTAAAGAGGATCAAATAATGTATAAAACTTCCCATACCAGTAGTTATTATAAAATATAATAATTTAATCACTGTAAGTATAACTGGTAGGATTTTTAGAAAGCATTTGTAATATAATTGTATCACAAAAAGGTGATAAAAATGTGATAAAAGAGTATGGACTCACAAACGGTGAGAAAAGAGAAATGAACTCACATTGCAGATTTCTACGGGCAAAGTTTAGTCTACAGATAAGCCTTGATATATTGCTGATTCAATTTGGGCAGAGTCTAGCCTACTGATTATCCTAATAACAATTCACATAAACGGGGTTGTAACTAATACAACAGTTACGACAATTCACGAGATTAAACCCTCACATCGATTACCAAGTGCGATACTTTAATAATTCAATCGGATTCACAACGAATAACAGAGCATAGTCCGAATTCGAACAGCACTCAAATATTCAAGTCGAAATCACGACGAATAATCAAAGTACAAGCTCAATTTAAGCAGCACCCAGACAATCGTTGGATAGTTACAATCGATCGGACGTTGAATCGTAATAGCGATCGAGTTATTACCCTGATTGCGGCAGCGTTTCGAGGTGTGTGTGTTTGGGTAGTAGAAGAAGTATAACTCGACGTCAATTTGGAATTTGAGCGTCGTTTTTGTGCCCAGAAGCAAGTCCCGAAGCCTGCTATTTATACACGAATTTGCTCCTGCTTACGGACCGTAAGCCTGAGCCCTTACGATCCGTAAGGGACACCTATAATTCTTTGGCTTGCCCCCCACGGGACTAGCCCTGATGAGTCAACAGTTTTATTAAATTCGATTTTTATAATGATTTATAAGGATAATCGTCAACTAGGTTTTGCCCCCCCCCTTGAGTTTTAGGGGTCCTGGTCCTGATTCCGATTGTTCTGAAACTTTCAGGGTTTGTGTAGAATTACTTGGGTGTCTTAATTAGGTTTTCCTATTGAATAAAATAATATAATAAATAGTGGTTTTGACGAGGGTTGTTACAACATCCGAACCTTGAAGGGAAATTTCCATATTGCATTCAAGTAGGTCTTATCTTTTGATAAGTACCAACACTATTAGGGTACGAAGTTGTCAAGTTAGAGGTGAAACTCACACCTTGATAACGAGTCCCACTCTTTGATTTTCTGTCTCTCCAAAGTCTTGAAATTCCCATTCAATTAGGGACGTGAAATGGCCAAAAGGACAAATATCGTAGGCCTAACATCGATGATGTATTTGTCTAAGTAAGTCAAGGCACGTCGCCTCAATTCGAGAGGGGTTCGATTCACTTTGGTTAGTCAACGTTCCTCTACCCAGAACAATCTTGTGTTTTATAAGCCTATCTTTTATGTTATCTCGGTTTATATGTGGTTTTAAACTTTATTCTTTGTTCATTTCAAGACTTTTACACGAATCGCACGTATCTCCGCAATCAAAAACATTAATAATCATAATCACTCAGGATCGAACTAGATTTATGAAGCTTTATTCATTGTGTTAGGCTATGTGGAACCTTGGTTTAACTATGGGAAGCATGATTGAACGTTATGCTATGTGAAACTACTTGTGTAATCTATGTGGAATATGTTGTTGTGGGCAGCAAAACAATATACGTAACATGGCTCCGAATGACGAGACGGAAGTAACATGGACGAAACATGGTGGATATGCCGCTGGTACTTCCTATATATAAGTGTTTTCAATATGTTACCAACTTTCGTACCACGTGCCATGCGAAATTTGGTGTTTTGCAGACCGGTGACAAGAATGTTGAACGTTGAGCTATGTGAAACTATTTGCTTGGTCTATGTGTATGTAACCGGTTGAAGCGCGTAGAAATGATGGAGTGTACTGTTATGGTTGGCAAAACACGACACGTAACATGATACCGAACAATGAGACGGACGTGACATGTTCGAAACATGGTGGATACGCCGCTGGTACTTCCTATATATAAGTGTTTCCAGCATGTTACCGAACTTTCATACCACATGCCATGCGAAAGTCGTGGGTTTGCGGACTTTTGGTGAATGTTGAATCTTCGTGAAACTTGTTGAACGTTTGTGATGTGTGAGATTTGAGTCTTTATGCTATCTTGTGTGAAACTATATACTACGAGACTTTATGATCTAGACTTATACGATCCTTTTCTTGGATCTTTAGATGTCTTCCCGTAAACTATCTGACTCTCTCAAGAAAGAAAGAGCCAACTCTCAGAAGAAAATGATGTCTTTCATGGCCGATCTGATTGCTTGCATCATGCCAAAGATCGTCACTGAGATCCAAGGATCAAACACTCCTCCCTCCTCTGTTGACTCTAAGACAGAGAAACTTAAGCCTACGAAGTTCAACTACAAACACTTTGTCTCTTGCAACCCTAAGCCTTTCACGGGCAGTGATGGGGTGACCGCAAAGCTAGAGTGGTTCGACAGCATCGAGGTCACCTTCATCAACAGTGAATGCCCAGAACATTTAAAGACTAGGAGTGCAACTGCCATGTTTCAAGGCAGAGCCCTGGAGTGGTGGTCCAACGAGAGAAACATCCGCTCCAATGAAGAAGCTTATGCTCTTCCATGGCCTGAGGTGCGAGAATTGATGATGCTCGAATTCTGCCCTCCCCATAAACAGCTAAAGCTTGAGGAAGAGTTCTGGCACCTCAAGCAGGTCGGAGATGACAATATGGCTTACACTACCCGTTTTAAGCAACCCAACATAATTATGCCTCACTTGGTTTCTACTCGGAAGCGCATGATAACCAAGTACATTAATGGGTTACCTCGCACCATGTGTGATTCTATTGAAGCAGCTCAGCTCGAGACTATTGAAGAAGTTTACCGTCTGGTAGCAAGTTTGAACAACAACCGTGTCCGTGACAAATAGTTCGCTACTCCTACCCTATCGAAATCAGCGAACCAAGTTACCCAACAGCCCAGTGGCAACAGAAACAGGAAACGAAAGTCTCAGGGTTCTGGCTGCAATGCAATTGTCCCTGTTGCGTATGCCAACCCTGCAGGCAATGCTACTATGCCTGCTGCTGCTACTAACCCTCCTGCTCCGGAAAACAAGAAGTCGTACACCGGGGTTCATCCCAAGTGTGCCACTTGCAACTTTCATCATCTTGTTACCTCTGCTTTCCGTCTGTGTACCAATTGCAATTGCTATGGTCACACAACTCCTTATTGCCATCAAGCCAACCAAGCCCAGCAAGCACCAGCTCAGGCAGCCCTACCAGCTCTCCCAGCTCCTTCGCAGAATCCCCGACCAGTCAACAAGGTCCATGCATGCTACAAGTGTGGAGACACTACCCATCTCCGTAACAAGTGTCCCCAGCTGAACCAGGAGCAACAGCCAGCCGCTCGCGGGCGAGCATTCAACATCAATGCAAACCAGGCTGGTAACAACAACGATGACGTTAATGGTACGATCCTTATCAATAATCTTTACGCTTCGATACTATTTGATACTGGTGTCGACAGAAGCTTTGTGTCCTTAGAATTTGAATCTTTCTTAAATTGTGCACAGTCTAAGCTACCTAAGTCGTTCTCTGTTGAGATTGACGAAGGTAAGTCTATTCTAGTTAATTCTATTCTCAGTGGTTGTTCCCTGACTCTTAACGGCCACATCTTTACTATTGATCTCATACCCATGCAACTGGGTAGTTTTAATGTCATAATCAACATGGATTTGTTGCGTAAGAATCATACCGAAATCGCTTGTCACGAGAAGTACGTTCGTTTACCTCTCCCGTCTGGTGATACTTTGAACGTCTATGGAGAACGACCTTCTAGAGGACTGAAGTTGATGTCATGCACTCAAGCGAACAGGTGCTTACGTAAACAGTACTTTGCCTTCTTGGCCCACGTAGTGGAATAAAAGGGCAAGGGAAAGAACATAAGCGATGTTCCAGTAGTGTGTGATTTCCCTGACGTCTTTCCTGAAGATCTTCCTGGTCTTCCTCCTCCTCGATCTGTTGATTTTCGTATTGATCTCATACCTGGTTCGACTCTTGTCGCCAAGGCTCCTTACCGACTTGCACATTCCGAGATGCAAGAACTATCTATTCAACTGCAGGAACAACTCGACAAAGGCTTTATATGTCCAAGTACCTCTCCTTGGGGTGCTCCTGTGCTATTCGTCAAGAAGAAGGATGGTTCATTTCGTATGTGTATCGACTACCATGAGCTTAATAAACTCACCATCAAGAATCGTTACCCTTTCCCTCGTATATCTATTCGACCAACTACAAGACGCATCTTGCTTCTCAAAAATCGACCTTCGATCTGGTTATCATCAGCTCCGTGTTCTCGAAGAAGATATCCCCAAAACTGCGTTTCGCACTCGTTATGGGCGCTACGAGTTCCTGGTTATGCCTTTTGGCTTGACCAATGTCGCAACCCCCGTCCCCCTATTACATGTACTGGAACGGGCGGCCGCGGCCAGTTTCGGTGGTATCTTGTTTTACACTAATTTGGCAGCGGATATTTCATCAGGACCGTAGTTAGGAAATATTTTATCAGAGTAAAATACCACACTTTCATAATATTAAACACATGGGATAAAACCCAAGTTTTCAGTACACACATTTTCATAGGAATAAATCCTATTTTTATTTAGTAAAAACATCTATTTCTTTTAGGTAACTTTATTGCCACTTTTTCAAGCCTTCAGTGCTGTCCAGCTGGCTTCTAATTGGCTTTCACATTTTGTTACCTGAAACACGTTTAAAAACATTTTGTCAGTGGGAAATACTGGTGAGTGAATCCCAATTCAATCAAGTTTTAATAAAAACCATTGTACAGTATTGAGGGCGGTCGCGCAATTACATTTGTTTCCAAGTCATATCAATTACCACCCATGGTACTGTCGTTCCGACTTATGGTCATGTTACTCCTCGCAAGGCAGTAACAAATTTTGTATATAAAACCCCAAATTTACTGACTGTAATTGTATCCTTACAAATACTCAATAACTGTTTAATGTATAATTAATTAAGTGAGGTTTTGTAAAAACAGTTTACAAAAAGGAGATTACTCACAAAAAGGTTTACACAAAAAGAGGATTACTCACATTGCTGTCTTAGGTTTTCAGTAAGGACTTCTTGGGAATAATCTGTAATTTACACAAATGCACACGTGTTAGTATAATAACCCATTTTAACATTAGCAATACCCTCCCTGAGACGGCATTCCAACGACTACGTCGGGCAGAACCACGACAGCCGTTACAGAACCCTAGATCAATCGGGCAGAGTATCTAATACGTATCCAGGGGTTATGATACTTACAACGGAGCAGAACCTCGTTATTTAGGGGGTATTATACCCGAGTATAATGCCTACTATTAAGAATTTAGAGAGAGAAAGTAACTTTGAACGATTCTCGACTCAAGGCCCGATGCCCTCTTATATAGGGGCTGAGTTTGGGTTTCTCGCGGCCCACGTAAGGGTAGCCAAGGGGCTACGCGGCCCGCGTCAAAGATTGGCAACGGCGTAGGTGATCTGGGTCACCTAGTAGGTTCAACACGAGTCGGACACGTGTCAACACATGGTTTTGCGACGTTGTTGATCTCTAGCGGCCCGCGTAAGACGTAGCCATGGGCTACGCGGCCCACGACAAAACCCAAAAATTGATTTTTAATTACTTTTTATAATATTTAAGGTATTCGGGGTCCGTTTTCACGTATGGGGTGTTTTTAGGGACATATTGGGATATTTTAAATATTTTTTAGGGTGTCGAAAAAATATTACAAGAGTGTCGGTTTACTTTAGGGTTGTTATATCCTCCCCACCTTGTTTTAGAGCTCGTCCTCGAGGTCTACTGGAACAGATGTGGATATTTCCTTTTCATTTCTGATTCAAGCTCCCATGTGTATTCTAGTCCTCTTTTGGAGTCCCACTTTACTTTGACTAGAACTAATCTCTTGTGCTTAAGATTCTTAATCTTCCTGTCTTCAATCTGTAGAGGCCTTTCTACAAATTTGAGTTGTTCATTTACCTCTATGTCCTTAAGAGGTACCATGTGATTCATTGGCTAAGCATTTCTTGAGATTCGATACATGAAATACATCCTGTATTCCTGCCATTTCCTCTGGCAGTTGTAGCTGATAAGCTACATGTCCTATTCTTTTAATAATCTCGAAAGGTCCAACATACCTGGGACTTAGATTTGCTCTTTTGATGAATCTTACCACTCCTTTCCAAGGAGAGACTTTTAACAATACTTTATCTCCTACTTGGAATTCCAACGGTTTGCGTCATTTATCAGCATAGCTCTTCTGTCGATCACGTACTATTTTTAGTCGTTCCTTGACTTGAATGAACTTGTCAGTTGTTTCTTGTACTATCTAGGGTCCAGATAGTTGCTTTTCCCCAATTTCTGCCTAACAGACTGGGGTTCGGCACTTTCGTCCATAAAGTGCTTCGAAGGGTGCAGCATTGATACTTGTGTGATAACTATTATTATAAGAAAATTCTATTAAAGGTATGTGATCGTCCCAATTACCTCCGAAATCAATTACACAAGCTTTGAGCATGTCTTCCATTGTCTGAATCGTCCTTTCGCTTTGTCCGTCCGTTTGAGGATGATAAGCTGTGCTTAGATTTAACTTAGATCCCATTGCCTTTTGGAAACTTGCCCAAAAATGAGAGGTAAAACGGCTATCCCTATCAGAAATAATTGATAAAGGAATTCCATGTAATGAAACGATTTCATTTACATACAATTTGGCTAATTGTTCCATACTAAAAGTTTCCTTCATTGGTAGAAAATGAGCTGATTTAGTTAGCCTGTCTACAATTACCCAGATTGTATCATTACCTTTTCTTGTTTTGGATAATTTAGTAACAAAATCCATTGTTATCAATTCCCATTTCCAAACCGGCATTTCTAATTGCTGTAACAATCCTGAGGGTTTCTGATGTTCAGCTTTAACTTGTGAACAGGTTAAACATTTAGAAACGTAAGCTGCTATATCCTTTTCATTCCTATCCACCAGAAATTTTTCCTTAAATCCTGGTACATCTTATCACTTCCTGGATGCGTCGTATATTTGGATTTATGGGCTTCTTCTAATATATGATGACGTAGGTTTCCTAATTTAGGTATCCACATTCTCTTTTTATGGAATCTCCAAATTCCATCTGTTCCTTGTTCTAATTCCTTAATTATTCCTTTTAATTTTTCAGTATCATCCTTGATTACTGATTCTTGTGCTTTTCTAATCTGATCATTTAAATCTACTTGTAGATTTAATTTAAAGAACGTACCCTTTTTGGCTTTTCGTGATACTTTCGGCTTAAAGCATCAGCCACTACATTGGCTTTTACTATATGATACTGGATATTACAATCATAATAACTAAGTATCTCCATCCAGCATCTTTGTCTCATGTTCAGTTCTTTTTGCCTGAAAACATACCTTAAACTCTTATGATCAGTGAATATGGTAAACTTACTACCATAAAGGTAATGTCTCCAAATCTTAAGGGCAAAAATTATGGCTCCTAATTCCAAATCATGGGTTGAATAATTTTCTTCATGATTCTTAAGTTGTCTAGAGGCGTAAGCTATAACCTTTTGGTGTTGCATTAACACACATCCATAACCTAACTTAGAAGCGTCACAATAGACTATGAATTCTTCCGTTCCTTCTGGTAACGCTAGTATGGGTGCGTTGGTTAGTCTTTGCTTAAGGATTCTAAAAGCTTGTTCTTATTTTGGTCCCCACTCAAACTTAACAGATTTACAGGTTAGCTTGGTTAAGGGAATGGCTATTCTAGAAAAATCTTGAATAAATCTTCTATAATAACCAGCCAATCCTAACAAACTTCTAACTTCGGTTGGTGATTCTGGGGTTTTCCATTTGGTAATCGCCTCGATCTTTGTTGGATCCACATGAATTCCTTCATGGTTGACTAAGTGTCAAAGAAACTGTACCTGTTCTAACCAAAACTCGCACTTTGAAAACTTAGCGTAAAGCCTTTCCTTTCTTAATAGACTTAGAAGTGCTTGCAAATGCTTTGCATGATCCTCTTTACTTTTAGCGTAAATGAGAATATCATCTATAAAAACAATTATGAATTTATCCAAATATGGCTTACATATTTGGTTCATCATGTCCATAAATGCGGTTGGGGCATCGGTTAAACCAAATGGCATGACAGTAAATTCATAATGGCCATATCTTGTTCTGAATGCGGTTTTAGGAATGTCCTCTTCCTGTACCTTTAATTGATGATATCCTGATCTTAAATCGATTTTAGAGAAAAATCGAGCTCCTTGAACCTGATCGAACAGATCATCGATTCTTGGTAATAGGTACCGGTTCTTAATCGTGACCTTGTTCAATTCACGGTAGTCAATGCACACACGCATTGATCCGTCCTTCTTTTTGACGAACAATATCGGCGCTCCCCATGGCGATGAGCTTAGCTGTATGATTCCTTTCTCCAATAATTCGTCTAACTGTTTCTTCGGTTCCTGCATTTCGGCGGGTGCCAAACGATAAGGTGCTTTGGCAATCGGTGCCGTTCCTGGTAGCAGATGGATTCTGAATTCGACTTCCCTATCTGGCGGTAGCCTTGGCAATTCTTCTGGAAAGACATCTGAAAACTGAGACACTACTAGAATGTCTTTTAGTTCTTTTTCTTTAGTGTTAGTGATTATAGAAATCAAATACACTATAGATCCTTTTCTTATATAACTTGCAGTTTTCATCACAGAGATGAATTTAGTGGATCTAGATGGTTTATCTCCCTTAATTGTGATCTTTTCACCTCTTGGTGAATTTACTTGGATTGACTTTTGATCACATAAAACACTGGCTTTATTGGCTATTAACCAATCCATTCCTAATACAATGTCAAATCCTGCCAGATTCATTGGGTAAAGGTTTGCAATAAACTTTTGGTTTAAAATCTATTCTTGCCCCCTGCAAGATTTCAGAAATCCTAACGGTTTCTCCATTTGCTATCTCTACTAGATATTCTTGTGGGAGTTTAGTTAATGATTGATTTAGAAGTTTGCAAAACGAAGTATTCATAAAACTTTGGTTTGCACCAGAGTCAAATAATACTTTAGCAAAAACATCATTAACTAAAAACGTACCAGCTATTACGTCCGGAATCATCTTGGCTTCATCTGCAGTCAGAACAAATGTTCTAGCATTTTTAGTGTTCTTGTTATTCGCAATTGGAGCCAATTTCGGACAATTTGGCTGGATATGACCTTTTTCTCCACAGTTGAAGCACAGTCCATTAGTAGGTTTCCTTCTGCAGTCTTCTTCCTTGTGCCCTGGTACTTTGCAGAAATTGTAATAAGTGGAGCATCTTCTAGAATGCTTCTTTTTGCAGGCCTTGCAGTATGGTGCAGAGGTAGAACCTATATTCCTATGGTTGGAATTCCCAGAACGGAATTCTTGAGTAAGCCTTTGGGTTAGGTTTCTTCTCTGGTCTTCTTCTCTAGTACGGATTAATTCATCTGTCAAGGTATTTGCTAATTCTACCGCTTCTTTTATGGTTTGAGGTCTAGCTGCCTTGACTACATGCCTAATCTCCCCAATTAATCCCCAGATGTAACGGGAGATTAATACCGATTCAGGTGATGCAAGGGTTGGTACTATTCTAGCATATTCAAAGAATGTGGTAGTATAACCCTTACTATCTACCCCGGTCATCCTAAGGTTCAGAAACTTATTTGCTATCTGTTCTTTTTCATTGGGAGGGCAAAATTTTCTTTCTACCATATTTTTAAATTCCTCCCATTCCATGTTGTAAACTCTATCACTTCCTCTTGACTGGAGGATAGTGTTCCACCATTCTAAGGCTGAGTTTTTAAATAGATTGGAAGCAAACATTATCTTGTCTTCTTCAGCACACTTACTTATTTTTAAAACAGCCTCAGTCTATTCTATCCAGCGTTGGGCTGCAATGGGTCCTTCATTGCCCGAGAATTCTATTGGTTTGCAGGACCAGAATTCTTTAAAAGAACAACCATAGGGCATGGTTCTTCTTCTTTTGGGAATGGGCACTTAAAGTACAGGTCCATTGTTGACGTTGTGTTCTAGTTCAGTTGGTCGCTTACTGCTATGCTTACTTTTATTATCAGCTTCTCTAACAGTTTGGATAATAAATGGCATTGAATCTATGATTCCTTGTGCCACTATGTGTTGGATGGCACTAGTATCCACTTGGTTTCTATTGTTATTGTTGTTCGGATTCTCATTATTTAGATTATCGTTATTCGGGTGGTTATCACTATTGTTCAGGTGTTTCTGTTTTACTTCGTTGTCCATCTGAATTTTAAACATTTATCACGTATTAATATCACAAATAATATCTAACATAGCAAATCACATGACACGCATTTTGGTCAAAAGCGTCGATCATTGCGACTTTACTCAATTCATATAGTATGCATCTATTACACACCAGTACTGAAATTAAAATTACAATACCGACTGAAATTTAAAGCTACACTACTAGTAATAGGCATCCGTAGTTTTTTTTTATCACATACACGCATATATTATATTATTATTATAACCTTCTCCACCATCACTTCTATGGATATGGATTCATCCAGAAATCCATATTGCGCTCATCGTATTTCCAGACGAGTCGCTCTCCCACTTGTCTCATCCTTTAACTATTCCCTAAAATTTTCTCACCAAACGTCCTAAGTTCTTGTATGTTTTCTACACTCATTGTGGGTGCAGGTTCTAGGACTGGGTTCGGAATCTGGGGTGCGGGTTCCTGGTATGGGAGTATAGGGGCCTGGTATGGGTAAGGATTTTCAAGAATCTCCCTAATGAATACATCATTATCGTAGTAGGGATCTAGAGGGTCTAACCCTGGGTAGGCTCCTAGATTTGTGTTGGATCGACGTATGACCCGAATGAGTCTATCAGGAGAGTTTTACATCAATATCAAAGGCGGAATCAATGATATAGACGTGATTACAGCTTGATTCTCCCTAATTATCTTCTTTTTAATGATTTCAAAGCTTTTACAGATCAGTTGACAAATCGGCAGCACCTCAGCTCTGAAATCGGAAAGTTACAAATGACTCAACCAGCTCAGTATTTATAGTGATGGGTATTTCGTACGAAATAGACAGAGCTCATTTCGCACGAAATGAGCATTACTCATTTCGTGCGAAATAGCTTTAGCTATTTCGTGCGAAATCACTTTTACACATACAAAACCTAATTTCTCTAATACTGAGCACTGGTTTATCCTATCTAGACACAAGACTCGATAAAGACAAAATTAACAGACATTAGTGCACCAACAGACTCCCCCTTGGATGTTGACGAAGTCTTCAAGATCGAGTCTTTGGTTGTCTTTGGTCTTGATCTATCTTCTTTCTTTTTCCGATTTGTTTTGACACTGTAAGCATCCGTCAATCTCTTTTCTTCTTCTATATTCAAGCTCCCCTTTGAACATTGATCCAGAATCTTTCTCAAACTCTTACGTCTTCAGACTACCCCTTTCAATCAGCTGGGATCTCAGTCTTGAGTAGTATTCTGGCTCAAACTTTGTTCAGAATTTTGCCATGGGGATTTCACTTTACTGCTTTCACATGTTCACAACTATTATCTGCTTCTCAAAAACTTGATATTAAAATCTTAATAACCTTTTAACTTCTTTTGTTGTTTTTATCAGTTTTTAATAATCCACTTATGTTTCCAGATCCAAATTAACGACCCTGGATACTTAATTTATCTACCAAGTCCAACTTAATGACCTTGGTTGATCTGAGAGAAAATCAAACTGACTCTTGTTCAACATTTTCAAACATTTTCTGAAAATTACAAGCGTCAAATTAATGAACTTGTTTTGACTTTTCATCTTTCAGGTTTTAGTATAGTAAGCTCCCAACTCATCTTCCAGCTCAGAAACTTCCTGCATCTACTTCAAACTGCAATTCTGAAGATCAACTTTCCACTTTGGTTTGTCGGAAAAATAAAGCAGAAATGTAAAATCTTTTTGATTTTTAATAAAGTTTCTAAACTAGAATTCAATGAAATCTTTTGAGTTTTGAATGTTAAACAGAAATGAAATGTAGTAAATGTAAACTATTTACAAACATATTTTTGGTTAGCGTGTTAGGGAATCATATCAGCTATCGACAAGTTACGAGTACTGTTAAGCTTTACGACATACTAAGAATTAAACAATTCGCTTAGATTGTCGATATACTGATCCAATTTAAATTTTTACACAAATTTCAATCTGTTCAGGATACGAATTTAGTGTTTTAAGATCTTAACTTATACATGTGTACCATCTCAAAATATACACCCGTATCCACACCACTATATTCAGTCTTACAGGTGAATGCACACTAATGATATCCGTAAAGGGGTGAATGCGAGGCCATGAGAGCTCAGGCTAGAACTTCCGTTTGTACAGAGAGATGATGGCTCGTCTTTAGGTGGGTCCCGATTGGGGATCTTTTATTTTAACAGCACATGATTAGCATCTTGCAATGTTTCATCATTTTTTATGCTGAGGGTGAGCTTTTAAGAATAAAGCTGTGCAAAGCATTATACGAGGACTAGGCTATTGCTTCTGCAAAATCAGAAGTCCAAGTATAATACCCCAGATATCATCACGTACAAAGACCTAGTATGTCAGAAATAGAGTCTTTCAAACAAGATTTCAGGGGTTACCTATATATCCAAGAGATGTTCCCCACGAAATAAGCAAGTGATGATTTAGGTTTATATCCCAAACAAACCTACTAAATGTGTAAAAACCTATCGACACATCATCAGCGAGACTGTTTAATGCTTTAAAACTTTACATTTCTTTAGCATACTGTAACTGTCTAGCCAATGTACTATCATTTTCCCTTTTTACACAAGCTCTTTTTCAGTTTTTTTATTGTTTTTGGATTTTTGAAATATCTCATGTTTTTGGTTTTTTGAATTTTTTACTGTTTTTGTATTTTCTGAATAATATAACCTAACTCCCCTTAGATACCAAAACAAGTAAAAAATCGACAAACCATTGCAGATTGCTTTTCAACGTCATCTACAGTGGTACCTTCATCTACGCCAAGAATCCCATCCGACACCGATAAAAGCTTCATACCGTTTAGTTTTAAAAGATATTTAAAACGAGTTTTATCAAACGCTTTGTTATGTAAATCAGCTTTTTGTTCGTCAGTGTGGATTTTCTCAATTCATATCTACTTCTTTTCGAAACAATCTCGAATGAAGTGATGACGAATTTCGATGTGCTTCGTTTTAGCGTGATGAACAGGGTTCTTTGTTATATTTATCGCTGCCTCATTATCAACAAAGATAGGGGTAGTAAGAAATTGCAAACCGTAGTAGCGCATCTGTTGCTGGATCCACAAGATCTGAGAGCAGCAGCTGCTAGCAGATACATACTCAGCTTCACATGTGAATAAAGCTACAGAGGTCTGCTTCTTACATTGCCAGATGACCAATCGTGGTCCGAAAAACTGACATCCCGCTGTTGTTGATTTAGCATTAACTTTGCAGCATCCGAAATCGGAATCAGAATACCCTTCGAGCGTAAAGTCGCCTTCTTTTGTATACCACAACCCCAATGATGGAGTTCCTTTCAGGTAGCGCAATATCCGTTTCACAATCACCATATGCGAAGCTCTTGGGTTAGATTGAAATCTTGCTGCGAGGCAGGTTGGGTACATGATATCGGGTCTTGAAGCAGTCAAGTACATCAGCGATCCGATCATGGAACGATACAACGTTTCATCTACCTTTTCTCCGGTGAGATCAGGGTTTATCCCATGGTTCTTCGCTAACGGGGTGGAAGCTGGAGTACATCCTGACATCCCAAATTTCTCTAAGATATCATGAACATACTTTGTCTGATGTATGAATATTCCCTCAGGTAGTTGATCAACTTGAAGTCCCAAGAAGAATTTCATCTCACCCATCGATGACATTTCAAATTTTTGCTTCATAACTTTATCAAACTCTTTGCACAAATTTTCATTTGTTGACCCAAATATGATGTCGTCCACGTATATTTGAACTATCAGAAGATGTCCGTCGACTTGTTTGGTGAAGAGAGTGGCATCCACTTTTCCTCGGATGAAGCTGTTGGCAAGCAGGTGTTGAGACAATGTCTCGTACCAGGCTCTCAAGGCCTGGTGTAAACCATACAGTGCTTTATCCAGTAATAAACCTTGTCTTTGTGGATTGGGTCGGTGAAGCCCGGTGGCTGTCCGACATATACCTCCTCTTTTACCTTCCCGTCATTAACCTTCTTTGGCTGCGACTCTTTCTCTTCTTCTTTTTCTTTTTCATCAATTTCTCCTCCTCCCCACCACATTCTCTGTCTTACTTCTTCTTGTTTTGCAATTTGCTGGGTAAGAGTGTCAACACTTACAGAATTTGGATCAACAGCTATGTTTCCTTTGGGATCTAGATAACATTCTCTATCAGCATCCCATCTATTTGCCTTTTTGCTTCTTTCCATGTTTGATAAATTCTACTTTTCATGAACTGAGCTGACGCCTTTCTGTTGATGTATTTCACTTCTTCTGTTCTCGTATCTTTGAAAGGAACAATCTTTGTCATGAAAGCATAGCCAACTGCATCTTCTTCTTACAACAATTCACTCCAATTGAATCCCTCGTCATCATGAATAACAGCAAGTGCTCTCGACTTTTCTTTGGGAGCATCTTCTTTTTGTTTCATTCTGGGAGGTTCGGACTTGTTTTGATGATAAATTGCTCTTTTGTAATAATCCTCTCTGAATGGATTTGCCGTATCATCAGCAGATGCGTTTCTACATTCACGTTTAAAATGTCCCTTTTGTTTACATTTAAAGCACGTGACCTTCGATTTATCAAAACCAAGCTTTGTTGAAGGTCCGCCAATGGAGTGTCTGCCTGTTATCTCTATGAATCTTTGAGCCCTTCTGACCACACTCGCCATACACCACCAGATATCTATTAACTCCATCTCTTCTAGGTCAATTTGATCGTAGTCCTCCTTGGTGAGATTGGTGTTTCCGATTTTACCTGCAACAAGGCTTTCATAAGATTCTAAGACAGATGCTAAAAACACCATTTGCTGTTTAGCAGATTCTTCACTAAAGTTTTGTGCATTTTTTAGGTCTACAGCAATATTGCATTGAAACAGATTTAGAAGCTGATTGACTTGAAGCAGTTGATGATGATCCTCCATGATAACCACTGCTTGGACTTTCTTGATTCATTGTGTTTGAATTTTCTGCTGAAAATGCTGTCTTTGGTGACACAGATTTCGGGATCATACTTCCTCGATAATACAACTCAACATTCTGCTGATACGAGGAATGATTGACTTTGTTTGATTTCCTGATCTCCAATTCATGACTCTCCAATCTTTCAATTAACAGATCAACTGTTAGTTTGATTGGTTCCACTGTGTTTTTCAGCATCAAATCAAAATACTGCCAGTCTTTCTCATCAGGCAGTGAGTCAAACAGTTTGTCATACAATTCTTCCTGAGTATAGACAATTCCGTGCCTTGCAAGTTCCATCTTCAAATGCCTGAATCTTTCAATCATCTTTGTCACAGATTCGTTTTTTAAACATCCAAACAAATCGAATTCTTTTCTTAACAACTTCTTTTTGTTTTTAACAATTTCGGCACTACCCACACATTTTATTTTCAGTTTCTCCCATAGATCTCTGGAATTTGTGTATTCGATCAATGATATAATGTCGTCCCTCACAGATTGATGAAGTAAGGCGACGCATTTCTGTTCAGAAACAAATCTTTCTACTTCATTCTCTTCTATATTTTCGTAATCCGTTCTTCCCATATCAAAACCATTCTTCATGCTTTTCCAACTTTGATATGCAAAAGCTTTCAGCCATTCTTCAAACCTTGTAGCCCATTGGTTGTATTCCTCAATAGCCATTAGCTTGGGCGGTTTGTTGTAGGTGCCATAGGCACTGTCAACACTCAAAGCATCAGCAAGGGTTTTCTTCGCACTCGACTTTGGAACATTTTCAGTTGTATTATTTGTTGTATCATCTCCTGTGCTTCCCGTGAAAGCAAAAGCGTCATTGAACGGATTCAGAAAATCATCCATCTTCAAGTACCTGAAACGATCAACAAACACTTAGAAAAATTTTTGAATTTTAAACAATTTCGAATAAAATAGTTCACGCGAAATGAGTTTCAAGCGAAATGAACAATCTTCAAGGGGAATGACTTCAAACGGAATGGATTGCACGTGAAATAAGCTTTCACACGAAATGGTCTTCACACGAAATGCCCTTTTTGTGCGAAATAGCAACTTTGGTACGAAATGAGATCTATTTCGTACGAAATGAAGTTCCAAGATTGATTCCATGCGAAATGAGGTTCCAGAAAGTTGATTTCGTGCGAAATGAGGTCGACTAGATTGATTTCGTGTGGAATAAGGTCCACTAGGTTGATTTCCTACGAAATGATGTCCTCAAACTTGATTTCGTACGAAATGAACTTCACACTGATTGATTTTGTACGGAATGAAGATGACTATTCCGTGCGAAATGATAATGACATCAGCATATCGGCCACCATTTTGTCAAATTGATCCGTTTTTTGGTCGATTTTAGGTCCAATTCTATCAAGGATTTGTTAAAACTGTGTTTTACGTGATATATGTGAAATTCAATCCATTTTGTCCGTTAAATCTCAATTAATCTTGAAAAGAATGAGTAGAAGTGAGAAATTCTGATGAAAACAAGCTGAATCGGTATGAACTCTTCTTCCTGAGCTCTGATACAACTTGTTGGATCGACGTATGACCCGAATGAGTCTATCAGAAGAGTTTTACATCAATATCAAAGGCAGAATCAATGATATAGACGTGATTACAGCTTGATTCTCCCTAATTATCTTCTTTTTATTGATTTCAAAGCTTTTACAGATCAGTTGACAAATCGGCAACACCTCGGCTCTGAAATTGGAAAGTTACAAATGACTCAACCAGCTCAGTATTTATAGTGATGGGTATTTCGTACGAAATAGACAGCGCTAATTTCGCACGAAATGAGCATTACTCATTTCGTGCGAAATAGCTTTAGCTATTTCGTGCGAAATAGCTTTAGCTATTTCGTGCGAAATCACTTTTACACATACAAAACCTAATTTCTCTAATACTGAGCAATGGTTTATACTATCTAGACACAAGACTCGATAAAGACAAAGTTAACAGACATTAGTGCACCAACAATTTGGCATGGGCAAATCTTCATGGATGGGGTAACGTTGCACATAGTCCCTGTTATCGTCCCACCACGGGTCGTAATTTGGGTCTAAGGGATTTGGTGCGGGTACCCTAGGTATTTCCTCCGGATTAAAATCATGCATTTCTACTTGATTTTCAGGATTTTCTATCTCCATCGGTTGGTCAGGAATTGGTGGTTGTGGTTGGGGTGCTAATATTTGCTCCAGGTTCGGGTCAGCTGTAGTGGTTGCTAAGTTATGGAAATTGGCTAGGCTTCTATTATATCTTGGGTATGGGCATCGGTTTCTCTTTTAGCTGCTGCTAACACTCTTTGTTCTTGTAACTTTTTCATACGCTTTCTACGCTCATGTGCTCCCCTACTGAACCATCCCCTCTTTTTCGGAGGAAATGGCTCTTCAGATTGAGCCTTAAACATGAATATTCCTTCTTCCGTATCAGCAGAGTACCCCGAGAGGGCAGGCTGAGAAGAGGCACCTTCGCTTCTAGGCGAACCAGACAATTGACGGTACGCGTCAGATGGTCCTTGGTCGCTCATACTGTAAACTAACAAATATTCAAATAACACATAACAAGAAAATACAATAATGCACGTATTTCCGTAATTTATTTCCTAACACTTTGAATTTTGGTGTCAGTAGAACACTTCTGTGGCTG
The DNA here is from genome assembly GCF_002127325.2 of Helianthus annuus. Taxonomy (NCBI): domain Eukaryota; kingdom Viridiplantae; phylum Streptophyta; class Magnoliopsida; order Asterales; family Asteraceae; genus Helianthus; species Helianthus annuus. Next base: position 83,462,232 of record NC_035444.2, on the reverse strand, counting down.
AATCAGTGGCTTATCTCTGATACCACCTTCTGTCGCAACCCCCGTCCCCCTATTACAAGTACTGGAACGGGCGGCCACGGCCAGTTTCGGTGGTATCCTATTTTAGTCTAATTTGGTAGCGGAAATTTCATCAGGACCGTAGTTAGGAAATATTTTATCAGAGTAAAATACCACACTTTCATAATATTAAACACATGGGATAAAACCCAAGTTTTCAGTACACACATTTTCATAGGAATAAATCCTATTTTTATTTAGTAAAAACATCTATTTCTTTTAGGTAACTTTATTGCCACTTTTTCAAGCCTTCAGTGCTGTCCAGCTGGCTTCTAATTGGCTTTCACATTTTGTTACCAGAAACGCGTTTAAAAACATTTTGTCAGTGGGAAATACTGGTGAGTGAATCCCAATTCAATCAAGTTTTAATAAAAAACCATTGTACAGTATTGAGGGCGGTCGCGCAATTACATTTGTTTCCAAGTCATATCAATTACCACCCACGGTACTGTTGTTCCGACTTATGGTCATGTTACTCCTCGCAAGGCAGTAACAAATTTTGTATACAAAACCCCAAATTTACCGACTGTAATTGTATCCTTACAAATACTCAATAACTGTTTAATGTATAATTAATTAAGTGAGGTTTTGTAAAAACAGTTTACAAAAAGGAGATTACTCACAAAAAAGGTTTACACAAAAAGAGGATTACTCACATTGCTGTCTTAGGTTTTCAGTAAGGACTTCCTGGGAATAATCTATAATTTACACAAATGCACACGTGTTATTATAATAACCCATTTTAACATTAGAATACCCTCCCCGAGACGGTATTCCAACGACTACGTCGAGCAGAACCACGACAGCCGTTACGGAACCCTAGATCAATCAGGCAGAGTATCTAATACGTATCCAGGGGTTATGATACTTACAACGGAGCAGAACCTCGTTATTTAGGGGGTATTATACTCGAGTATAATGCCTACTATTAAGAATTTAGAGAGGGAAAGTAATTTTGAACGATTCTCGACTGAAGGCCTGATGCCTTCTTATATAGGGGCTGAGTTTGGGTTTCTCGAGGCCCGCATAAGGGTAGCCAAGGGGCTACACGGCCCGCGTCAAAGATGGTCAACGGCGTAGGTGATCCGGGTCACCTAGTAGGTTCAACACGAGTCGGACACATGTCAGCACAGGGTTTTGTCGCGTTCTTGATCTCTAGCGGCCCGCGTAAGACGTAGCCATGGGCTACGTGGCCCACGACAAAACCCAAAAATTGATTTTTAATTATTTTTAATAATATTGAAGGTATTCGGGGTTTGTTTTCACGTATGGGGTGTTTTTAGGGACATATTGGGATATTTTAAATATTTTTTTAGGGTGTCAAAAATATATTACAAGGGTGTCGGTTTACTTTAGGGTTGTTATAACCAAGGCACCCGCCGTGTTTATGGACCTTATGAATCGTGTTTGTAAACCCTATCTGGATCGTTTTGTGATAGCCTTTATTGATGATATTCTTATTTATTCGAAAACTAGAGCTGACCATGAACGCCATCTACGTCTTATGTTAGAACTCTTATGTGGTGAACGCTTATACGCTAAATTTTCTAAGTGTGAGTTTTGGATTGATGAAGTACAATTTCTCGGGCACATTGTTAGTAAACAAGGTATTCATGTTGACCCTTCTAAAATCGAAGCTGTGAAGGATTGGAGTACGCCTAAATCTGCATCTGAGATTCGTTCCTTCTTAGGATTGGCGGGTTATTACCGTCGATTCATCTCTAACTTTTCAAAGATCGCCGTTCCTCTCACTTCGTTGACTCAGAAAGAGAAATCTTTTGCTTGGGGTCCCGAGCAAGAGGAATCTTTTCAGACCCTTAAGACTCTTCTTTGTAATGCCCCTGTTCTCGCCCTCCCTGATGGGAATGATGATTTTGTGGTATATTGTGATGCCTCGAACCGTGGCTTGGGCTGTGTGCTCATGCAGCGAGACAAGGTCATCGCTTATGCCTCCCGACAACTCAAAATACATGAGAAAAACTATACTACCCATGATTTAGAGCTTGGCGCAGTTGTTTTTGCGTTAAATATCTGTCGACACTACCTATATGGTACTAAGTGTGTGGTTTTCACTGACCACAAGATCCTGCAACACATCTTTAACAAAAAGGATTTGAATATGCGTCAATGACGTTGGGTAGAATTGCTTAACGACTACAACTGCGATATTCGCTATCATCCTGGCAAGGCGAATGTTGTAGCCGATGCTCTTAGTCGTAAAACCCATGTGAATACTATCCGTTGTTTTCACATCCTTAGCGATCTTCATGCTTGTATCCGTGAAGCTCAGTACTCGTCAGCCAACGAAGGTAGTCTAATCGTTGAAATACGAGGTGCTACGATTGATCAACTCGAAACAAAGTCTGATGGACTTCAATACTATCTCAATCGCATCTGGGTGCCAGATCGCGACAATCTTCGTGAGCTCATTATGAATGAGGCTCACAAATCTCGCTACTCTATTCATCCTGGCGCCGATAAGATGTACCATGACTTGCGTATGGCGTATGAAGAAGGACATTGCTGCGTACGTCTCAAAATGCCTTACTTGCATGAAGGTGAAAGTGGAACATCAACGTCCTTCAGGTCTTCTTGAATAACCCGAAATCCCTCTTCGGAAATGGGATAGTATCGCTATGGAGTTTATAACTAAACTACCCCATACACCTGCTGGTCATGACAGTATTTGGGTAATCGTTGACCGTTTAACCAAATCAGCCCACTTTCTTCCTATTCGTGAAGATTATAGAGTGGAGAAACTTGCTCGAATCTATACTGATGAAATTATATGTCGTCATGGCATACCCCTTGACATTATCTCTGACCGTGATGGTCGTTTTACGTTGCGTCTTTGGCAAACTTTTCAGTCCGCTATGGGTTCTCACTTGAATATTAGTACGGCCTTTCATCCTCAAACGGATGGACAGACCAAACGTACTATTCAAACACTAAAGGATATGCTTCGTTCCTGTGTCATCGACTTTGGTGGTAATTGGGATGTACATTTACTATTGATTGAATTCTCGTACAACAACAGTTATCATTCCAGTATTTAGATGGCTCCTTTCGAAGCTTTATACGGTCGCAAGTGCTGATCTCCTCTCAGTTGGCATGAGATTGGTGACAAGCAACTTACTGGCCCTGAGATCATTCATGAGACGACGGATAAGATTCTTCAGATCCGTGATAACTTGATCAAGGCTAGGAGCAGACAAAAGAGCTATGCTGATAAAAGGCGTAAGTCTCTGGAATTTAATGTTGGAGATCGAGTGCTGCTCAAGGTATCTCCCTGGAAGGGGGTAGTTCACTTTGGTAAGAAGGGAAAGCTCGCACCTCGCTATGTGGGTCCTTTCACGAAACTCGAAAGGATTGGCAAGGTGGCGTACCTACTCGACCTGCCACAAGAACTTAACAATGTACATCCAGTATTCCACGTATCTAATCATCGGAAATGTTTAGCCGACGAGGAACTGCAGGTTCCCATCGAAGACTTGCAAATAAATGAGACCTTACACTTTGTGGGGAAACCGGTCGAAATCATGGACCAGGGAACCAAGCGGCTAAGGCGCAGCAAAATTTCCATAGCCAAGGTTCGATGGGAAGGAAAGTGTGGCGCCGAATTCACTTGGGAACTCGAGAGTGAGATGAAGGCCAAGTATGCACAGCTCTTTGAGCAGTCTTCCTCTTAGATTTCGGGGACGAAATCTCCTAAAGGAGGGGAGACTGTAACGCCCTGTGTCCCTAGACTTTTAACATTTGGCAAGTCTAGTCCCTATGCTATTTGAGACTTAACTATGTTAGACTATTTGTGAAACTTCATGACACTTGAATCTTATGAAACTTTGAATCAAGACTCTTTGATACTTTGAAACTTGACTCTTGATGCTCGATACTTACTAAACGCTATGAATCTTGAAACTTGATACTTAAAACTAGATACTTGATTCTTGACTCTTGATACTTATTGAAAGAGACTCTTGATACTTATGGGACGAGAAACTTGATTAAACTAGAAACTTTGAGACTTTGTTAAACGAAAAACTTGAAACTTGACACTTATTAACTAGCTTACGTAGACTTGAAACATGGAGACTTTTGTGTCAGTTATACTATCTTATCATGTGATGATATTACACAATAATACACAACGCTTAATCTAGCTCACGAATCGAATCAAAATCAGAAATCTAGCAAACGGGTCTCGGCTGTCCGAATGGACATCCGATCGGAAGGCCATTCGACCGAACAGCCATCCGACCCAGCACACTTGCACCGCCTCATCCTCTTCACACTATAAATACCCATGTCACATCACTTGATGTGACAGCCTCCTTCGACCATACGCACTCTCACTCGTTCTAAAGCACTTTTCTTCCAATTTTAGGCGATTCTTGTAAGTTTTCTCAGTAATTCTTATACAACTTTTATCTTTACACACTTTCTCACTAGATTCTTCATCAAAATCATACTTTTCACCATGAAAACACTAAGATTTGGGCTCCTTGAGGATGACGTCATCATGGTTGTTTGTACAATCAGCTGTGTGATGTCATTCCGTCAAGATTTAGTCCAGATCTAAGAGATTTCTACATGTTTTACTACAAATCTATACAAAGTCTAAGAATTTTCGATTGATTTCATGTTTTCTTAACTTATCTAGTTAAACACAGTGAAATTTGGAGCCAAAATAGGCCTAGGACTTGTTCCTTAGCCTGGAGTCGGCTCGATAATGGAATTCCACCGGAGAGATGACCCAATTACGGATCAGACATGAAACTCCATCAAGAATAGTCATCCGATCGGACGGGGTGATTCCTATCCGGTCAGACGAGCTGAACTTTAGGGGTGGGGTTCCGTTTTCTTGATACGTTACCACGTCGTCTCCGTTAAACTCGAACTTAGTTACTTTTACAAAAGGATTCAAAGGAAAAAAGACCACGACAGTCCAACGATCGTCCGAACGGATGACTGTCTGTACAGATGATCATCCGGCCAAGTGATTGTCCTTGTAACTCTCAACGCTTAATTTTGAACTATGAAACTTTCACTCGAACAGTCGTCCGATCGAACGGCCATCCGTCCGGACGACCATCCAATCGAATGGGTTCCATTTGGGTCAAAAGGTCATCCAACCAGATGACCATCCATCCAGCTGACCATCCGTCCAGATGACCATCCAAACAGGAAATAAACACTTTCATCCGACACTTGCACGATTCGACATTATGTTCGACACTCATACTGTTATACTATAATCAGGCTAGCTACAGCGCTCCTTCGATCCAAATAGTTGGTGTTGATACTTAGCACCCATTGTGAGTATACTCGATCCTTTTTTGTTTTTAAACACTTTTGGGATGCAACATGTATTCTATAAACTTGACACTTGAAACTATTTGAAACATACTCTATCCGATGTGAACATGAAACTTGAAGCTTGTGACTCTTGAGACTTTTATGCTATGTGAACGTTAAATCCTTTTGTGTAGTTCCGCCGTAACAATGGTAGCGCTATAGGGGTAATGCACCTGACCGTTAGTCTTTCAGGTCTTGTTAGGAGGAGACAATATAGCTTCCCTTGAGTCTTGGGGAAGCAGTTAACGCATTGGAAACTTGGGCTATCACTTGGACTGCGTTTAATAGCATGGTGAAACTTGTTATATATATTTATGCAGGATATGAGTTTTTGGAAACATTTAAAACTATTATACTATACGTACTCAAACTTGTATACTCGCCAACTTTTTGTTGATAGTATTTTATACATGTTGCAGGTTGATAGTAGCTGGAACAAGAAACTTGCTAGGATGCTGCTTAGAAACACATCATAGCTAATTTAGAAACTTTTGAACAATATTTGGAATGTTTTGTATTTGGTGTTTTGTGGTTGTGAAACTTGATTGATGCTTAGACAACGTTTTAAAAATTGATTAATCTATATTGAAACTATTAGTGTTAAGGAAACTCATGAGCAATCTGAACGCTTAGTGACGCGCCCCGATGTTTCCGCCATCGGTTGGGGTGTGACACCTCGAATCTTCTTCCTCGTAGGACCTGAATGGTCGTCGATCTACGAAGGGTTGGAATCTTGACCTTTTACAGTAGGGAGGTGGCTCCCTCCAGCTTCCCTGTTCTCTCTTTTTGGAGGCTTGCTTTTCCAAAGCCTCTTCACCTTTTAAGAAGGATTCTGCCCTTTCGAAAGCTTCTTCCATCGTTTGGGGGTTGTTTTCGTGGAATCTCCTGAGAAGCTTCTTGGGCTTTATAGTGTTCATGAAGGCTGATACCCTCATCTTTTTAGTTGCCCCACTGTACATCAGTCCTTCTCCCTTGAATCTTTCTATGAAGGCTCGAAGGTCCTCATGGTCTTTCTGTTGAGTCTGATGCATGACGGTTGCATCCTTGGTGCATCTCTCCTGAGGGGTGAAGTTAGCTAAGAAGCTTTTGTGTAGGTCGTTGAAAGATGTTATGCTTCTGGGGGAGCCCACAGAACCATAACCTGGCTGGCCTAATAAGGGTTTGCATAAACATGTGATAACATTCAGCATTATTCCATCATTCAATTGTAGCAACCCTGTGAAGACCTAGAGATGATCTTAAGGATCTTCCAAACCATCATATGTCTTTACATTTGATGGCATCTTTATCTTTGTCTGGAAAACAAAGTTAGCTATTTCTTCAGAGAAGCACGTTAATAAGCTTGGCTTGTAAGGCATGGAGGGTATGTCAGGGTTTACCCCTGCTCCGCCCGTGCTGGTGCCTGCTTGGGTACTTGGTTGGCCCTGAGCTTGTGGTCCAACCTGAGCAGCTTGCCAGATTTTGTTTCCTGCGAGCTGCTGGCTTAGTTGAGCAAGGAGGGCAGCTACTTGGGGATACTAGGCACCGTACATGGGGAAGCTTTGCTGAAAGCTTGAAGATGGTAACAAGCTTGTAGCTACAGCTCTGCTGGCTAAAGGTAATGATCTGAGTGCTTATTCAAAAGTTGTCTGTGGATGCAGGGGAACAATTTGAGCTTGTTGGAGAAGTTGCTCGACAGTATACTCTAGGCTTCTTGGAAGGAAAAAAGGGGAACTAGTGTGATAGCTCCCGATCCAGAGTGATCCATCAGGCATGAGATATGGATTTGGGTCACTAGGTCCTGCTCGGCTAACACTTGGAAATGTGGTGGTGCATAACAAAGGATGCATAGGGGAGAGTGTAACTTCTGGCTCATTATAAGATAACCGTACCCTAACTCCTTTGCTTCGTTCCTCTCGAACATACCCGTTCAAGAGCTCCCTCAACTGTATAAAGTTACTCCTAACTCCCTCCGCGGTTATTTCCATGGTTTCAACCGGGAAAAGTACTTCACTCAGTGAAGATGGATGAGCTCGTTTAGAGGGAGGTGTCTGGAACTATTGTACATCTTGTGTTACCGGTGCGATATGAATTCCGTCCGTGTTGGTGGAGCAGCTTCCGATTTCGTGTGTAGCCAGAGGGCTAGACGGGGGTAGGGAACTGCTCGAAACTTCCTTCGAATGATGATCCTTTCCGGCCATAAAAGAAAGTAACTTAGGAACAGGGCTGGACTACCACAAAATATTGTTCTAAGTAGCGCAGTCCCACGGTAGGCGCCACTTATTAAAGTAACAAGAGTATGGCAGGGGGAAGGTCCGAGATCCACCCCAAAAGGTAGCTCCTTGGTCGGAATCTGCTATCAAATAACACTGTTAGCATTAACGCGAGAGGTAGCCTCCCGCGTTTGTGTGACAACCGTCACTTTTCCGTACATTCCGAACACTCAATGAACAGTAAATTGTGCTTTAATGACTGTGCATGATCTGGTTTACCAGACAAATAATTTTTTGAATTCCATGCAAGTGAATTCATGCATGTTTTATACTACAAAATATTGCTTTATGCATTAACGAGAGCGTTGCGTCAGAAATACTAGTAAACTCACCGGTAAAACAATATGTCAACTAAACTGCAGAAAGCAGTCAGACATTAGAATTGAGGCCTAGGCGTGGGTCCAACAACAAGAATACATTAAAACCCAAGAATACATACAAGGGTTTACATATATACCATCCGGAAGCTAAAATACGCACTAAAAAGCACCCGAAACGCACTTTAAGTGCAGAATTTATTTAAATTCAGCTATAATCAGCCTTATGACAATGAAAACTATGCAGAAATGATGATTTATCATCCAGAATACTTCCCTAAGTGTCGGGAATTGAAAGTGTCACAAAAGATACTTGAAAGACACTAAACGGTGCAATTTAGCACTTTAACGAACCGGTATCCAACCAAACAACCGGACATTACCCGGAACACCAAAAATATTACTAGAAGCATTGTTTTAATGTTTCTAAACTAGTTATGATCACCAAACACCATACTACATCATAAAACACTTAAACACTTAAAATCCCTAAACATATCACTTAATATGTAACTAGATTAAATAACTAAGAATCAAGATCCAACTAGACCCCCCCCCCCCTTTGATGGCCGGTTAGGGGACATAGTTCCCACTTTTTATTTCTTTGCTATATTTTATTAGATCTTGTTAGGGAATATACCCACACAAGATACCATATGCCATCCTTAATGTGGAAGTTGTTTATAAAGAAACCACAAGTTCTTGGTCATTACATTCTAGCATATGAGAACTCAAAAACCACTCTTCTTCCTCCTCTAACTTACGGCCCAAACACCCCTCCTCAACCTCATCATTTTCAACCAATTCCCAAGTGTTCTAAGGTGGTTCTAAGGTGTCTCGAGCCTATTTAGGAAGGTTGCAAGCAACGAATCTTGAAGGACCTTCTTAGTTCGCTATTAACCATCACTTTTCTTCACTTGAACTCTCCTAAGTAATGAATCTGATTGCAGTCCGGAAAATGATTTTTTTATAAAATATTGGCAATGAACTAGACCCCGATATTTTTACACAATAATATTTGGATCGTTTAAGATATTCTATAAAAAGTTAGAAATTTTTGGAATAAGTTAACTATTTTATTAAAATGCTCGAAAACAGTCCAGTTTTGGATATTTAAGTTGAAATGACATAAGTTGTAATTTTCGTGTCTAAATGTCTAATATGTTAATTGAGAACGATCTAATGTATTATATGTCAAAGAAATAAATATTAAGTAAGTATATTTTTGACGAAAAATATATGTATATTTTGATCACCAAATTTTGTGCTAAGTGTGCGTAGTATTTATTATGCATGATAGTGTATTAGGACTTGAAAATACACATACAACATACTTAGACAAAATACATAATTCGGGTGCAAAGTGCAGAATACAAAATACTTATATTTATTTTTAAGAAAATAATATAAGTAAGACACTTAGTTAAAAATATAACTTATTTTAAACACAAGAATACGTACACAAAAGATAGTGACTTGTACTTGTGCGACACAAGTCTAGTGACTAACGTTAATAAAACACGTTTAGGTCACGACGCTAGCTAAGCAAATCCGGTGAAGTTTACGACGCAAGGAACGCAAAGTTGTGAGTTCATGCTCCCCCTTTTCTTTAATTGTTTTTGGTTTTATAACTCTCAGGGGTGAAATACATGTTACAAATATTACAATTTTTACAAGTGGTAAAAATACAAGAAGCACTCTTGGTGAGAACGAGTACCGAGTGCAATACGAATTGAGAATACAAAAATACGAGAAGCACACTTGGTGAGAACGAGAACCGAGTATGATGTGCTTTAAGAAATGCCTAGAAAATACTAGGTCATGTGAGCATAGACTAGATATTGAAATGCCATTAATACTTAATTAGGGACGAGGGTTAGATCTAACGGGTACGGCCGAACCCCACTCATGGTCAAAACTAGTACCTAGGAGTGCTTCGGAGTCCCAGTCGAGGGTAATCGACACAGTCGAGGTTAATCGACACAGTCGAGGTTAATCGACACAGTCGAGGGTAATCAACACAGTAAAAGAGCCAACACTAATGCTCCATATGTTCTCACATGCCTTAAAGGAGCCAACACTAATGCTCCATATGTCCTCACATGCCTTAATGTCCTTGTACAAACATTCAATTAGTACGTGGTGTACACAAGAAAACTTGATTTATACAAGAATACTTTATTTAAACAAGATACATACCATGTTTTCATACATGGTATGCAAAACGCATGAACTCGCTCAACTTTATGTTGATGTTTTCCAAAATTACATGTATTTCAGGTGACAGGATGGATCTTGGGCGCAAGTGTCGTAACTAGAAGTAGATTACAAGCTTAGATGTCATCCACCTTTGTTGAATTGTAACCTAGACGAAGGTTGTGTTTTAAAACTTAAATAACAAGTGTTTGTAATACTCAAAATTTTCCGAATGGATGAACATCGTTTTAAAATTGTAGTTGTTTATTATAATTGAATGCAATGATAACAAGCTAGTCACACATCATATGCTTCCGCAAAAGACAGGGTGTGACAGTTTGGACTCCGGCGTGAGAATCAGTGGAATGATCTTTAAGAGTCTAAGCGAAATGAAAGGATAAGAGTTTAGAGTGAGAGTGAGAGAATGAGAGATGGAATTACTTTGGGCTGAACAAGACTCTCCTCTTATAGGCAGATTGCTCTGCCCAAGGGAGCCTTGTGCTAGTTGGTACCTTCTAGTCTTGGTAAGCTTATCCTCCTTTGACGTTGCTTGCAGGGTTAGCCTTGCCTCTTTAGGTAAGTTTTAGGTTTATGTGTCTCCAGGACCCCTTTATGTGCTTTAGGGAGAAGTCTAATCAGCTTGAGTTGTTGGGTTCAAGTTCCAAGGTTGTAAAGTAACCTTAGCTCCATGTGACCAGCCGTTGGTGTATCAGCTTCTCGTCAGAAGCCTCCAGCTTTCAACTTCTAGCTTCTTACTTTTGGTTTATGTTTAACATTCTAGCTTCTTACTTTTGGTTTATGTTTAGCTTCTTACTTTTGGTTTATGTTTAGAGTTCTTACGGACCGTAAGCCATAACCCTTAAGGTCCGTAAGGGGTTCGCTGTTTAACATCCTGTTTTATGAACCAATAAGATTATATTTAAAGTATATATTTCATATATTATTGAATGAGTAATTAACAAGTAAGATGGTTAGTTGAAATGTGAGATATCTAGATGAACATTTAATATTATAAGATATCGTTTCATTATAATAATAAAATTTATTATATTTGACCCTACTCTATTTTTAATGAAATTTAGGTCAAAACATAGAAAAAAAATATGCTTATTTTAACAGTATATTTATAACTTTGTAAAACGTTATATTTTAAAAATTATACAAGAAAAACAAGTAAGCAGCTTAATTAATTATAAAATATATATTATAAATAATGAAACAAACTTGAAATAGTTTACGGATGAAAAATCTTTATAAATTTTGAATTAAGTAATTATTATGATAATTTATAACAAAAACACAGTTTTCATTATGAACTTTCTTCTTTCCGAAGAAAAGCTGAACCACCAATTAATTTTCTTCTAGATGAAGCAAAAACAAATATAATTAGGCTATATATAGTTGGTTCATTTCAGATCTTCCAAAACCAACGGCAACACCATTACTCAAAATCAAGAACCCTCAATAAACCTTTAGGCATTATTAGTAGTTACTAGGAGGACAAGATCAGGGACGGATCTAGGCCACTTTTGTAGGTTCTCAGGAACCCATTCGTTTTAGAAAAAATGAGAAAAATTAGTGATAACCTCGTATGATTTGGAAAAAAAATAGTGAGAATTAGTGAGAATCTAACAAAACTAACCCAGTAAAAAAAGTTTTTGGATCCGCCACTAGACAAGACAAGGAGCCAACATGCTTTAGAAAGTATTTAGATATATTGTTTAAGTTTATGTGTAGTTAATTATTAATTATTATATTAATTAGTAGTATTATTATTAGTTTATTATTAGTAGTAATTCTTATATTAGTATTAATATTATTAGTGAAGGTATTAAAATTTATTGTTAAGGGTAGTTATTGAGTAGCCAAGTTTTAGTTAGCATGGACTGATCAACCATACTTAAATAAAAATAAGTCAGCGTTAACCAATATCCAACCATAATAATAACTAGTTAGATGTACCATAATCTAACCTAGGATTGCTTATGTTGTATCAGGACCCAGAGTTATTGCTTGATTATGCTGGCAATTGTTATTTGATTGTACTAGCAATTGTTACTTTATTGTGCTAGCAACTGTTACACATGTGAGTTTTATGAATGTTTTCAATATGTAAACATGCTTGTCCTAAACTGTAGTGATATGGCATGACTGTTGTACGCATGTACATAACCTGTGTACTCATACACACGATATTTGTGGTCCCTTATACGTGCCGCTACGGCGGGATTTGTCTGGTTTACACATGTGGTGTAGAGGGCATTATACGTGCCGCTACGGCGGGGTGTAGGTATACACCTGACAGACGCTAATACTATATTTATATGATATTGAAAATGTGGTGTGTCGATTAATCATGTACCATCGTTTAGTTCTCGGTCCCCAACTATATTGACAAGCATGTAAAACTGGTAACAAGAGATATAATTTGTCCCAAGTTATTTAAAAATGATATACCAAATGGTATCAAAAATCATTTTGAAAAGATTTTCAAAAGAGTCGGTTAATTGTATTTACCGGTGAAAACTGACGAATTTTCAAAAGACTAAGCGTAGGTTACATAGCAAGTATGGAATAGGTTGGAGCTGCTTTGTCTTTAATTATTGGAATTTGCAACTTCACGGAAAAAGACCCTATTATTCTCAAGTCTTATTTTATATCATTCGGTCCGCCTGGGGATCTTAGTACAAACAACTTGTATAATTCTTTTGAACTTTGGACTTTAAAGTTTGTACTTTTGTATAATTTAATTTAAAATCCCATATGCCGCTGTGCATTGTGATTATTGATATCAATCATCACGCATATACCCCATGTCTGGGCCTATCGGGAAATTAGGGTGTGGCAGGTTGGTATAAGAGCCACCTTTGAGCAGATTAGACACTAGCCTTTTATGTCTAAGCTCAAATATCACAATTGCATATTCCATAGGAAATTCTGTGTCTAAAGTCTTCCTATAAGACTAGGCTAGAAAATCCTATAGTTATTAATGATTTTTCGGATATATATATATATATATTTGACAGGTTAGCATGCCGTCAAGGAGACGAGAAATGGGAAAAGGTCCCATGCGAGGAAGACCGTCACAACCTCAACCATCCCACTCCCACCATTCGGAGCATCCACAACCTCAACAGTCCCAATCCCATTCCTCACAGTCAGCTAGACATTCATTCTCACACCACTCCCATTCAAACCATTCACATCATTCCCACACCCATTCTCACAACGACTCATTCCATGCATCCAATTATCTCAATTCCCCACACCCGAGTCAAAACCAACTAGATAATGATTTTGACCCGGAGATGCTACCTTCTGAAACCAACCAACACCCATTTGAACTTTCTAGCGACACTGCTTCTTATACAGGGTCGCCATACCATGGTCCTGATGAATGGGACCAATATTTTAATCAATTTACATTTTATTACACTCCTGAACATCAACCACAAACACCTCTATATCCATCTCCTCAAACTCCACCACCTCCTCAAGATGATGCACCGGTGTTACCACACTAAATGGTGGAACAACAACAAAAACCCCCACTACCACCGAGGAAGCCCCATATCGGAGCACGGATGTCGGTACGTGCTGGAGAATGGTCTGAATCTCTTCCATCACTTCCACCATCATACCCGCCAATACCAGAGGACCCCCAAATGGGTTGACCCTCCAACACTACTCCTATCATGGAGCCACCACCTAGGGGTTATGATAACCCCATTCCCACATATCCAAATTTAACCGGATATGATAGTTCCTATGCTGCAGCCGCTACCGATTACACCTATCCAGCTCTATCTTATGACCCCTATATGCAGACGGTCATTCAAAATGCTTTGTACCCACCACATTTTCCTCCCACGTATCCAAAACCTGGTTATCTAAATTATGGATACCAATATCCGGTTGTTCCACAACCACAACCGCAACCATCTTAACCATCAGTTCCTCTCGAGACCATTACCTAAGCAATAAAAAGCGGAATGAACAGATTGAAATACAAGTTCAACGAAGCGAAAAAAGAATGACCAAGATGTATAAAAAGCTTTCCAAGCTTGTAAGAGGAAGAAAAGACAAATGAAGATATAATTTATTTCTTTTTATATCGTAATTTTTATAATTCCCAAAGTCCCTTGAGGACACTGTATTGTAATTTTCATTCAAAAAGTCCATATTGGACATATGTTGTATTTTGTTAATTCCAAAAGTCCATTTTTGACAAGTATTGTAATTTCGGAATTATGAATTTATGAAATTTTGAATTTTTAATATCTCTTCACAAATATTCAAGCGTTCATCTCGATATTTAAATTCAATATTTAATTGATCCGCCCTAAACGATAAATCTACTGTTGGCTTGTAGCTCAAATATTGACATAATGACAAGCCAAAATTCTGGCGAAGCTCACGATAGACATGACAATGATGTGCACGATGACCGAGAGGGCGGAGGAGATAACCTTCGATCCCTAATTTCTACTGAATTCAGCAAAGATATGGCTGAGTTCATGGCTTATTTTAAAGGGCGAGGACCAACAAATCCTAAATCTTCATCTATCCCTCCATCTTCCACACATAAGACTCAAAGCTCGCATTTCTCATCAACTAAGGTGGTGCTTGTTTTCTCAGATGCAAAAGGTTTGCAGTCTGTGAAGCACATCTGCAGACGTCTGCATGGGAAGACGTGGACCAGACCTCTACAGTCTGCGGGAAGAAGACTGTTTGTTTTTTAAACCTTATGGTATACAAAGACCCCTGCAGATATAAAAAATAAAACCCCCAAAATGGGGGTCTGTTCTCACATCTCACTTAACACCACCACTCTCCACCGTTTCATCATTTCACCGTCAATACAACCACCACCTCGTCCCATACCAGCCACCATCTCCACTACACCAAACACCACTTATCACCTCCGCCAATCTACACCAGAGACTCTTTACCTACCAACCGCTTCTAAATTAAAGAATTACGTATGGATATGCAATTTTGGGAAGAGATGTTGTGCGTACCAATGGTAGAGATGAAAAGTGAAATTGAGGAATTATGTGGGTAGCTGCTTACGTTATATGGTAATGGCGGATGATGATAATACAACAATTAGTTGAATCGAGGCCCAAATCTTTCTCTGTTTTTTTGTGAGGGAGACAATACAACAGTTCTTCTGTTGGTGCGTAAATCAATCGTATAAAGGGATCCCTTTAATATTGGTAAATATGCAGTTGGATTTTTTACTAATTTGTGGAGTTCATGAGAAAAATATTGGGGTAAGGACGAATTGTGAAGATAATTGTTTCAGGTTAGCGGTTTGACGTCGGGTCAACCAGAGGTGAGGGAGGTGACGGAGATGTGGTGGTGATGGAGGAGGTGGAGGTGTTAGCTGGGAGGAGGAAGATACTAGGGTTTGAGAAGAGGTTGGAAGAGGTGGGAAGACACTGGACCATGTCTGCGTGGGGAAGAGGACGCGCAGAGGTTTGAAGACATTTTCTTAATGAAATGTCTTCTAGAAAACAAACGGTCTGCAGAGCTGAACGTCTGCGCGGCGTAGACATAAGAGGTCAGAAGAGCTTTTTCTAAAACAAAAACAAACACCCCCCTAAGAGTGAGAGGAGCGGATCGAACCGTGTTTCCATGAAAGAATCCCAAAATTCTAAAGTAGGGGGGTTCGTATAAATATTTTGTTACCTTGCGACTTCACGGGGGAGAAATGAGCTATTGATGCCATGAAGTGGCTAGACGAAATGGAGATTGTCATTGATATCAACGGATGTGCTGAAAAGGACACTATCAAATATGTGTCTCAGTCCTTTAAGGATGATGCTTTGACATTGTCACACCCTGGCTTTGCGGAAGCGTGGTTAATTTGGTGTGACTTCTTAATACCATAGCTTAATCATAACAAAGCTATATGAATTTAAAACATGCAAGAATCATCCATTAAGTTTTAAAACCAAACATAGTATCATTGTTTAAACGGAACAACACTCTAATAACCATAACATTGTTTCCCAAACAAAACAACTTAAACATAACATAAACACAGTTTAAGGACTGTGACTTGTCCAGGAAAGAGTCACATTCCCTAAACCCCGGATGACCTTGGAAACTAGTGCAGCGGGAAAACGTGCCATACCGTGCCAGATCTTTTAATTCCCTGAAATACATGTAAGTTGAAAAATCAACAATAATGTTGAGCGAGTTCATGTGTAAGTGAGTAAGTAAACCTTTGTATTTATCAAAAATCCTGGTATGTAGCAAATAAGGAAAAAGAGATCACCAATGGTTTGCAAGGCCATTGATATGTGTGAAATGCAAGTAGGAAGGCTCAAACCTAGCAGATTTATGCGTCGGGTACAAAGTCATCCCAAGGTCCGTTATGCTGGGCCTGGGACTGGGCTCGCTACACCCAAATAGATCTATCGCTCCTACCCCTCGGCCCTACCCTGAGGATTAATGACCTCAAGTTTCCGGCTACCCAATCACATGATCTAAATAGTAACCCTCCTTACGCTAACCATACCATGTATAAAGTATTCATAATCAAAGTAACATGTATTTCACCCCCGCAGTTTAGAAAACTGAAAACAGTTAAGAGAAAAGGGGGACATGAACTCACAGTCAGTGCGTCGCTATACCAAGTACTCCGAATGTCAGGCAGCTGTGCAACGACCTACATGTGCTAATTCTATTAGACGGATGGCCGTGCCTTAGCTTTATAGTTTAAGTTTTTGGGAAATAGTTAGACAACTATTTCGTGTTTATATTTTGCATGTACTTTGGTAATTAATCTCCTTCCCAAGGATGGGGGATTTAATACATGTGTATTTGTATTATATCATTAAGTCCCACTTAATATATTTTTACTTCTACTTCCAAAATATAAATATTTTTCTCAAAAATATTATATTTTCACTTCACATAATACTTCCAAAATAATGCGTTGACAAAATACGCGTTCATGAATATTTCCGTATAGTGCGTAAGTTACGTTTTAACGATTAAGTGGTAATAATAATTACCGGTGTAACTTATATGTTTGTCGTGTAAGCGTTTGTATTATTTTGGAGCTGTTATCGTTCGAAATATTATTTTTACTCTAAAAATAATATTTATGTCTTTTCACAAAATAATCATAAACAGTGTGGTGAAAAATATATTTACTAAGTATATATTTATCACGTTTAGTTTTGTGAAAATCCCACCTCCGAATATTAGTAAATAAGTCGTGGCGAAATATATTTGGAAATCATATCAAAAATAGTTCTAACACTTGTAAATAATTCTAAGTGTTAGATTTTAGAAAAATTTCGCCAGAGTTTCCCCTGTAACTGGAGGTGGCCACGCTTTCAAGCGTATCATTTTCTTTTATAAAATCACTTCAACAACTTTTTGATTCAATTAAACAATTTCCGACACATCAAGCTAGTCGACAAGTATGTAAATTGCATAATCACATGAACTTGTAGTTTTTCCGAAAACTATAGTGTAGATCCCGTTATAGTTTGTGGATCTATGTGTAAAATAACTTATTATCGTAAAAACCTCGTTTTTAGGATATATCTATCTTTACATCTTCTTGTCAACTTTTACAAAGATCGTTATTTTGTCGAAACTTTTCATTTCACAAGTGTTTATACACTTGTGGTTTGTAAAAATCACACTTGTTAGTGTGTTATCCGTCTTTTATAAAACATGATTTTCTCGACACTTGGTTCCTTGAAAATACCACTTGCAGATACGTAGATCCGCTAGTTTTAAACACTATTTTACAAGTAAAAATACTTTTACACAAGTTCATGTTTCTCGTGTGGTAGAGTTTCACCTTTTAACCCTTGTACCGATAGAAACAAGCTTATGTCAAGATCTATGATCTTAACAAAGTCGGGTTAAACGATGATCCGAGCTACCACAACGTAGATCGGGCCTAAATAATCATCACTTCCAAGTACTACAACTTTTACACAAGTATTAAGCTTTTAACCAACTATATTCATGTTTTAGTAGACTTTAAAGATTCAAGATGCAAGTTTCCGCATTTTAACCGTTACAAATCTTATTAACCACCTTAGAATGATTCGAGTATGAGTTTTAAGTGCTATACCTCTAGCTCGGGGCTAGGGAAGAATCTATGCGAAAATGTGGTGGATAAAAGCAAGATGACGAGGTCCTTCCACTTCCGTTTACTCCATGACTCCTAATACGTGACCTTGAACACTTGTGTGATGTTGGAATGGAATGAACAAGAGCCGAAAATGGATGTGTAGAGGGTGGGGTGTTCGGCCGAGAGCTATGTAGAGGGAGAGAGAGTTGTGTTTGAGTGGTTTAGTGAGTGATTAATCTCTTGTGTTTAAGCTAGGTATTTATAGACAAAATCAAGATCATCGTCCAATGGATTACATGTCCCCTTGATATTAGGCATAAACAATTAAAATAATCAAAATGGTACTACACTTGGTCACAATGTGACCGATCGCCCAAGGGGGGGGGGGTTCTAGTTTGATTTCAAGTAGATAGTTAGTGTTTAGTTATGTTAAACCAAGTTAGATTTAGGGTTAACTCGGTTAGTGGTGTGATGGGTTCTATAGCGGGTGTTAGGGTAATCAGGGACCCTAACTGGCTCAGAAAAAGATCAATAATATTTTTGTCAATATTTTCATGTTCCGGGTATAGTCCGGTTGTTCGGTTGGATAGTAATCCGTTAAAGTGCTTAAGTAAGCTTTTAAGTGTCGTAAATAATGCTTTTAGTGACACAACTCACTCTGCAAAGTGTCAGGAATATTTTCCTCATGTTTTGTCACTTTATTAGTTAGCCAGAAGCTAGTATGGTATTAAAAGTGCTGTGGCTTGTGCTTAGAGTACGTTTTAGGCACATCCATTCATTATATCTTATTCCTAGAGACGCAGTTTTACAACCCTTGTATCCCTACACTCACTATGGGTGTAGTAAAATATTTCTGGCTCATACAGGCCCTTAGAGGCAGTGTCTGCCTGATGCTGGCTTTATCAGCATGTTCAATAGGTTATCCGTTCTAATGCTACTGTGCTTTAGTGCATCATGTTTGTCACTAAGGTTCAACTTGTAAATAATGTAGTGACGGCAATCAAAGTATGATGCAGGAATATACAAGTACTAGAAATCAAGTAGCAGTTCGTCAGCAATTTCAGTTAAGCACAGTAATTAAGCAGCAATTATTTATTAATTAAATCGTACGGATACCTGGTTTAGTGAGGGTTATCACATTCTCCCCCCGTTAGAAAAATTTCGTCCCGAAATTTTAAGCTCTGCTTGTAGAAGCAGGGTTCTCAGGAAATAAGTGGGGGTATTTCTCTTTCATTTGGTCCTCACGCTCCCAGGTGAATTCAGGACCATGTCTAGCATTCCAACGAACTTTGACGAGCTTGACACTGCTCTGGCGGGTCTTGTTTACTTTCCAATCCGTGACCTCAACAGGTTCTTCAACGAAATGGAGCGTGTCGTCAACATGAATTTCGTCGGTAGGAATGACAACGGTATCTTGTGTTGGACTTCTCTTCAGATTGGATACATGAAATGTATCGTGAACGCCATTCAGTTCGGCAGGTAGGTCCAACTTGTATGCTACTAACCCGATTCTCTCCAAGATCTTGAACGGTCCAATATACCTCGGGTTCAACTTTCCACGTTTCCCAAAGCGTGCCACACCCTTCCAGGGTGATACCTTCAACAAAACCATCTCACCAACCTCAAACTCTAGAGGTTTCCTGCTTCGATCCGCGCAGGCTTTCTGCCTGTCACGAGCCGCACTGATGCGGTCTCGTATCTGTGCGATCTTATCTGTGGTTTCCTGTACCACTTCAGGACCAACCAATTGTCTATCACCTGCATCAGCCCAACAGAGCGGTGATCTGCACTTGCGCCCATATAAAGCTTCGAATGGCGCGGCACCAATACTGGTGTGGTAGCTGTTGTTGTATGAAAACTCAACCAGAGGCAAATGTTTATCCCAGCTACCGCCCAAATCCATAACACATGCTCTCAGCATGTCCTCCAATGTCTGAATCGTCCGCTCGCTTTGACCGTCGGTCTGTGGGTGAAACGCAGTGCTCAGATTCAACTTTGAGCCAAAAGCTTCCTGGAAGGATTGCCATATCCTTGACACGAACCTTCCGTCTCTATCAGAGATAATCGAGAGAGGTACTCCATGGCGTGTAACAATCTCTCTCATGTAAATTTCGGCCAGTTTGCTCGTATTATCCTTCTCTCGGATAGGTAAGAAGTGTGCTGACTTCGTTAATCGATCCACTATCACCCAGATAGTGTCATGGCCTCTTGGCGTTCTTGGCAATTTTGTAATAAAATCCATAGAGATTTGTTCCCACTTCCACTTGGGAATCTCTGGTTGCTGCAGAAGTCCCGAAGGCTTCTGGTATTCCGCCTTAACCTTGGCGCATGTTAAACATTTGCTCATATAAACAGCAACATCGCCTTTCATCCTAGGCCACCAATAGTAATCTTTAAGATCCTGGTACATCTTATCCGCTCCAGGATGGATAGAGTACCGCGACTTGTGAGCTTCATCAAAAATAACCTTCCTTAAACCACCAAACAGAGGAACCCAAATCCTTTTCTCAAAACACAACGTTCCTTCCCTTTTTGGTACCAATAACTTCTCCATCCCACGGAGATACTCTTCTTCAAGGTTTCTTTCCTTGAGAGCTTCTTTCTGCGCGGCACGAATGCGCAGAGGAAAGTCGGTTCGAATAACCATCTCCAAAGCCCTAACCCTTATGGGCTTGATCCTCTCTTTTTGACTTAGGGCATCGGCGACCACATTCGCCTTCCCTGGATGATACTTAATTTCGCAGTCGTAATCATTCAACAGTTCTACCCATCGTCTTTGCCTCATATTCAACTCCTTCTGATTGAATATGTGTTGGAGGCTCTTGTGATCTGTGAAGATTGTGCACTTCGTACCATAAAGGTAGTGTCTCCAGATCTTTAAAGCAAAAACTACTGCGCCTAGCTCCAAATCGTTGGTGGTATAGTTCTTTTCGTGTACCTTCAGTTGGCGTGACGCGTAGGCAATAACCTTTTGACGTCGCATCAACACACAACCCAATCCTTGACGTGATGCGTCGCAGTATACCACAAAATCATCTGTACCTTCCGGTAGGGCTAAAATTGGCGTGTTGCAAAGCTTATTTTTCAATATCTGAAATGCTTCCTCCTGTTTGACCCCAAGCAAACTTCTTGTCCTTCTGCGTGAGGAGCGTTAATGGTTGGGCGATCTTTGAAAAGTTCTTAATGAACCTTCGATAATAGCCAGCCAAACCCAGGAATTGCCGAATCTCGGTTGGCGTTTTTGGCGTTTCCCAATCTTTGATCGCCTCAATCTTGGTGGGATCCACGTGGATTCCATCTCCATTCACCACGTGCCCAAGGAATTGCACTTCTCTTAGCCAAAACTCGCACTTAGAGAACTTGGCATACAACTGTTCCTTCTTTAGCATCTCTAGAATGGCTCTTAAATGCTGCTCGTGTTCAGCCTTCGTCTTTGAATAAATCAAAATATCATCGATGAACACAATCACAAACTTATCCAAGTACGGCTTACAAACTCGATTCATCAAATCCATGAACACTGCAGGTGCGTTTGTCAAACCAAACGGCATAACGAGAAACTCGTAGTGTCCATATCGAGTTCTGAAGGCTGTCTTTGGGATACTCTCCTCCTGTATCCGTAACTGATGGTATCCAGATCGAAGATCGATCTTTGAATAAAAGCTTGAACCTTGTAGTTGGTCAAACAGATCATCGATTCTTGGCAGGGGATACCTATTCTTGATCGTCAGCTTGTTCAACTCTCTGTAGTCAATACACATACGGAAACTACCGTCCTTCTTCTTGACAAACAAAACTGGAGCTCCCCAAGGCGAGAAGCTGGGTCGGATAAATCCCTTGTCTAACAACTCTTGAAGTTGTGTCGACAGTTCCTGCATCTCAGACGGGGCAAGTCTGTAGGGTGCCTTAGCCACAGGCGCGGCGCCTGGAACTAAGTCAATGCGAAACTCCACTTGTCTTTGAGGCGGCAAGCCAGGAAAATCTTCTGGGAAGACTTCTGGGTATTCCCTCACGACAGGGATGTCTTCGATCCTTGGCTCAGCAGCCTTCTTATCTACAATGTGTGCCAGAAAGGCAGCACATCCCTTCTGCAAACACTTTCTTGCCTTCAGGCAGCTAATAATCCTCAACGGCGTCTCACGCTTCTCTCCGTGAACAATAATGGTCTCACCATCATTGGTTGGGATACGAACGACCTTCTCATGACAAACTATCTCGGCCTTGTTACTCGATAACCAATCCATCCCCACTACCACGTCGAAGCTTCCCAACTGGACTGGTAGTAGATCTAGAGCGAACTCGCGCTCTCCCAACTCGATTACGCAACCTCGAATCACCTCATTAGCTTCTACTAACTTCCCATTCACTAATTCGATCGAGTACGGAGTATCTAACTTACTAGCGGCTAAACCAAGCATATTCTTAAATTCTAATGACACGAAGCTATAATCGGCGCCAGTATCAAAAAAAACGGATGCATAGCGTTGGTTTCCAAGGAACGTACCAGTGACAACATTGGGATCCTGGCGCGCTTCCCTTGCTTCTATGTTGAAAACCCTTCCGCGGGCTTGGTTCAATTCCGGGCAATTCCTTTTGTAGTGCCCAATGTCGCCGCAGTTAAAGCATCCGGGTCTCTGCCCATTTCCACCAACGTTTCCAGCTTGATTGTTTCCCTGATTTCGATTCATGGCGCCCGCTTGGTTTGCGTTATTGGCTCTATTTCCATCACCTCCGTTGTTCCCTTGGGGGCGATTTCCATTTCTGCCCCGGTTGGTGTTTCTGTTTCCAAATCCTCTCTGGCCTCCCTGGACAGCAGTAGCCCAACAAGTCTCCTTCAGGTGGCCAGTCTTTCCACATGCTTCACAAACCTTCAACCCACAACGGCCAGAATGATGGCGCTGGCAGTTATTACACTTGGGCTGGGCGCCCATGTATCCCTTTCCTTTCTTCCTACCACCAGCTGTATCTTGCGCTGGCGCATTTGATTCCCCTTTCTTAACCACCACCCCGGTGCCCTGCTTGAAGTTTGAAAACTTCCGCTTGTTTCCTCCAGATGACTCCACATGAGTCTCTTTCTTCTTAGGCTCAGCTTCATCAAACTTGTTCAACCGAATTGCCTCCTCGGTGAGAGCCACGCTCAAATCAATGGCTTCTGTGATAGTCGCAGGTTTGGAGGAGGTCACCATACTGATGATTTGAGGAGCTAATCCCCAAATGAAACGTTCGATCCTTTTGAACTCAGGAGTGACCATGTAGGGTACCACATGCGACAAGTCGTGGAACCTCTGAACATACTCTGCTATCTTAGGACCTTCCATTTTCAGATGCCAGAACTCGGTCTCCAATCTCTGGATTTCAGCGCGAGAACAGTACTTTTTGCGCATGAGTTCCTTCAATTCGGTCCAAGTCAGCGCGTAAGCAGCAGCTTCGCCAAGTGTTTGTACTTGCAAGTTCCACCAGGATAGGGCTCCATCCAAAAATAGCCCAGAGATGTAAGTGACTTGCTGATCCAATGCGCATTTGCTCATGCGAAGAACGGATTCCGTTTTCTCAGCCCAGCGGACAAAAGCGACAGCACCTCCTGTGCCATCGGGCTTGCAGTCCAAGAACTGTTTGTAGGTGCACCCTGCACATACATTATAACGCATGTTTGGCATTAGCATTCTTGCTAAGGGGATCCATTTAGGTCATCGTATGTCTTAATGACTTAGGGTTACCATGAGGTGGATTGTTGTTGTTGCCAGAGTTGCTTCCACTCATTCCTCCTTGAGAGGCAGCATATTGAGCAATAGCTGCAGCAATGACTTGTTGTAGTTCTTCCTGAGTCGTAGGCATTTGCTGCTGTTGACGTCTTGGCGGCATCTTCTAAAGATGTGTTTACGTCGGTCAGGCCATAGTAACGCGTACGTATATAGTAATAGTAATAGCACATAACATCTCATGTTATCAATACTTCACAATACTAATCACACAACATCCCATGTCACAAATATTATACACACCACATCCCATGTCATAAAAATATACACACAACATCCCATGTCATAATAATGTGAATAAGCAATCAAGCGAATCAAATATGATGAGAATACTGCGATTGCCATATATATCGAGACCACAACGTAAGTGTATCAGTACATCACTGTGTCATACAATCATCAATCAACTAGGGGCTACATCGCCCCTGTCCAAAAGCTATATCAAATTAGTGTCAAATACATCAAATACATCAAGTATGTGTCAAAAGTCAGTATCATCATGTAGTCTCCAAAATGCTATGCAACCAAAAGCAATCGCGGTCCTCTCACCAACGTCTACACAAGCAGTACTGATGAGCTCTATACAGATGGCGGTGGGGGAGGGGGAAAGTAAGTGTAAAGCAAGCGACGTAACTGGAGCCAGTCCTCCTCCATAGCCTGCTGAGTACGGATGACAGAAGCAACCTGCTGCTCTAGTGTAAAGAGGCGAGCAGCATAATCTGGGGGTAATGATCGACATGGCTGAAGAGGAGAGTGTATCTGTCCATGGCATGAACATGGTGGCAGCTGAGCTCTCTCAAGCTCCTGGAGACGCTGCGTGTGTGACTCGTGCTGATGAACGAAGGACATCAAAACGTCCTCTATAGTGTGTCCCACATGAAACGGATGGTATGGATCAGTCGGTGGCATGACGGGCGGTGTCGACCAGAGTAAAGGCTCACTGGTGGGGTTAAACGGTGCCACATGAAATGGTGAAGTAGAGGGTGGAACAGATGACATCTGGGGCATGAAGGGAATAGACATCGGTACGTGCCCAAAAGGATGGGCTGAAGAGCCCTCTCCAGGCCTCGCTGGAGGTACGAACTGAGGAACCTGAAAAGTGAAATCAACAGGTCGTGTAACAGGGATCTGAGGGGGCAAAGGTGGAACGTCCTCATCAGTAGGTATCCAACCGTGCTGTGCATGCTCATCCGGTGGATCCATGTGGTCTGCAAATAGTGCGTGCTCAGGCTCAAGTGGAATGGGATCAAATGGGGGAGCAACAATAGGATCAACCGGTGCAACGTGATCAACAGGATGATCAACAGGTATATCAGCAACAAAAGGTGGAGGAACAACAGGATCGATAGCAACAACATGATCACCCTCCAGATGATCATCAATGGGCGGGTCAGCTAGAACGGGCTCAACTGGGATGCCAGCATGTACGGGGTCATGCTCGGGCATAGGATCTAGAGCAGCTGCCTGCTCAGGAGCCAAGGCAGGCTCATGGTCATCAAAAGCCATCTCGAAATCAAAATCGGATCAATAGGATCAACTGGACCGGCGGGATCCTCCATAGGCTGGTCCATCGGGATAAACTCAATATCATGATCTGGGTCGAATCCCGGAGGAAAAATGGGATCAGAATCCTCTATGTCGTCATGCTCAAATGCAAAGCTCGGAATAGGTGCAGCAGAGGATGCCTGGTCAGGATCCGAATCGTGTGCAAAGTGCTGTGCGCTCACCTCGTGAGAAGGTGCGGATGCCACAGACTCAAAGGAGTCTGGGACCGGTGAATGTGCGGGTGAGTCCTCGGCAGGGGCATCAGCGATCATCAGAAGATCGCCAGCAGGAAGTAGGGCTGCGTCCGGGATCTCATCCTCGATAGGCTCATCCTCAAACAGATCGATATCGCCGTCAGCCTCGGCGTCAAGTAGTAAGTCATATGCGGGATAAACAGCTAAAGGTATAGGAGCCGGAATCACTACTAGGGGTAAGTACTCAGCAGAGGGCCATCCGCAGGCTCATCAGCACCCTCGGGTAGTGCGAAGGGCTGGAAATCGTCGTCGTCCGTGCTGGTGGAATCAGATGTATGCACCTCATGCTCCGAAGATGGGAGGTCATCAGATACGATAGGTAGGGGTCCGGTGGTGTCCGAGTCACCTGTGCCTGGTGAGTCCATGTGTCTGTAACACCAACACAAATATGCACAAATAATCAGTCATACAATCAGGTAATCACATAAGTCACCATGTAAAAATCACATAATTCTCCTAGTCCCACTAGCCTCCCAGCCTCCCAGACTGTTCTTCCTAGTCCCACTAGCCAATTCTTCCAGCCTCCCAGACTGACTCCCTAGTCCCACTAGCCAATTCTCCCAGCCTCCCAGACTGACTCCCTAGTCCCACTAGCCAAATCTCCCAACCTCCCAGACTGACTTCCTAGTCCCACTAGACAACTACCTCGATCCATTGGATCGAGCCTCGGCCTCCCAGACCGAGCCTCAGCCTCCCAGACTGAGCCTAAAATAATAAATAAAATGCGCTCAACATTTGTTTAGAAAAAAAAGGTTTTGGATCTGGACTTAAGTGGTATGCAGTAAAAATGTTTTCGTGAGAGCCCTAGTGATCATAGTCTAGACTCGAGGAGGAATCCTAGTTCGCTATGATCAGAGCTCTGATACCAAGCTGTCACACCCTGGCTTTGCGGAAGCGTGGTTAATTCGGTGTGACTTCTTAATACTATAGCTTAATCATAACAAAGCTATATGAATTTAAAACATGCAAGAATCATCCATTAAGTTTTAAAACCAAACATAGTATCATTGTTTAAACGAAACAACACTCTAATAACCATAACATTGTTTCCCAAACAAAACAACTTAAACATAACATAAACACAGTTTAAGGACTGTGACTTGTCCAGGAAAGAGTCACATTCCCTAAACCCCGGATGACCTTGGAAACTAGTGCAGCGGGAAAACGTGCCATACCGTGCCAGATCTTTTAATTCCCTGAAATACATGTAAGTTGAAAAATCAACAATAATGTTGAGCGAGTTCATGTGTAAGTGAGTAAGTAAACCTTTGTATTTATCAAAAATCCTGGTATGTAGCAAATAAAGAAAAAGAGATCACCAATGGTTTGCAAGGCCATTGATATGTGTGAAATGCAAGTAGGAAGGCTCAAACCTAGCAGATTTATGCGTCGGGTACAAAGTCATCCCAAGGTCCGTTATGCTGGGCCTGGGACTGGGCTCGCTACACCCAAATAGATCTATCGCTCCTGCCCCTCGGTCCTACCCTGAGGATTAATGACCTCAAGTTTCCGCCTACCCATTCACATGATCTAAATAGTAACCCTCCTTACGCTAACCATACCATGTATAAAGTATTCATAATCAAAGTAACATGTATTTCACCCCCGCAGTTTAGAAAACTGAAAACAGTTAAGAGAAAAGGGGGACATGAACTCACAGTCAGTGCGTCGCTATACCAAGTACTCCGAATGTCAGGCAGCTGCGCAACGACCTACATGTGCTAATTCTATTAGACGGATGGCCGTGCCTTAGCTTTATAGTTTAAGTTTTTGGGAAATAGTTAGACAACTATTTCGTGTTTATATTTTGCATGTACTTTGGTAATTAATCTCCTTCCCAAGGATGGGGGATTTAATACATGTGTATTTGTATTATATTATTAAGTCCCACTTAATATATTTTTACTTCTACTTCCAAAATATAAATATTTTTCTCAAAAATATTATATTTTCACTTCACATAATACTTCCAAAATAATGCGTTGACAAAATACGCGTTCATGAATATTTCCGTATAGTGCGTAAGTTACGTTTTAACGATTAAGTGGTAATAATAATTACCGGTGTAACTTATATGTTTGTCGTGTAAGCGTTTGTATTATTTTGGAGCTGTTATCGTTCGAAATATTATTTTTACTCTAAAAATAATATTTATGTCTTTTCACAAAATAATCATAAACAGTGTGGTGAAAAATATATTTACTAAGTATATATTTATCACGTTTAGTTTTGTGAAAATCCCACCTCCGAATATTAGTAAATAAGTCGTGGTGAAATATATTTGGAAATCATATCAAAAATAGTTCTAACACTTGTAAATAATTCTAAGTGTTAGATTTTCGAAAAAATTCGCCAGAGTTTCCCCTGTAACTGGAGGTGGCCACGCTTTCAAGCGTATCATTTTCTTTTATAAAATCACTTCAACAACTTTTTAATTCAATTAAACAATTTCCGACACATCAAGCTAGTCGACAAGTATGTAAATTGCATAATCACATGAACTTGTAGTTTTTCCGAAAACTATAGTGTAGATCCCGTTATAGTTTGTGGATCTATGTGTAAAATAACTTATTATCGTAAAAACCTCGTTTTTAGGATATATCTATCTTTACATCTTCTTGTCAACTTTTACAAAGATCGTTATTTTGTCGAAACTTTTCATTTCACAAGTGTTTATACACTTGTGGTTTGTAAAAATCACACTTGTTAGTGTGTTATACGTCTTTTATAAAACATGATTTTCTCGACACTTGGTTCCTTGAAAATACCACTTGCAGATACGTAGATCCGCTAGTTTTAAACACTATTTTACAAGTAAAAATACTTTTACACAAGTTCATGTTTCTCGTGTGGTAGAGTTTCACCTTTTAACCCTTGTACAGATAGAAACAAGCTTATGTCAAGATCTATGATCTTAACAAAGTCGGGTTAAACGATGATCCGAGCTACCACAACGTAGATCGGGCCTAAATAATCATCACTTCCAAGTACTACAACTTTTACACAAGTATTAAGCTTTTAACCAACTATATTCATGTTTTAGTAGACTTTAAAGATTCAAGATGCAAGTTTCCCCATTTTAACCGTTACAGATCTTATTAACCACCTTAGAATGATTCGGGTATGAGTTTTAAGTGTTATACCTCTAGCTCAGGGCTAGGGAAGAATCTATGCGAAAATGTGGTGGAGAAAAGCAAGATGACGAGGTCCTTCCACTTCCGTTTGCTCCAAGACTCCTAATACGTGACCTTGAACACTTGTGTGATGTTGGAATGGAATGAACAAGAGCCGAAAATGGATGTGTAGGGGGTGGGGTGTTCGGCCGAGAGCTATGTAGAGGGAGAGAGAGTTGTGTTTGAGTGGTTTAGTGAGTGATTAATCTCTTGTGTTTAAGCTAGGTATTTATAGACAAAATCAAGATCATCGTCCAATGGATTACATGTCCCCTTGATATTAGGCATAAACAATTAAAATAATCAAAATGGTACTACACTTGGTCACAATGTGACCGATCGGCCCAAGGGGGGGGGGGTTCTAGTTTGATTTCAAGTAGATAGTTAGTGTTTAGTTATGTTAAACCAAGTTAGATTTAGGGTTAACTCGGTTAGTGGTGTGATGGGTTCTATAGCGGGTGTTAGGGTAATCAGGGACCCTAACTGGCTCAGAAAAAGATCAATAATATTTTTGTCAATATTTTCATGTTCCGGGTATAGTCCGGTTGTTCGGTTGGATAGTAATCCGTTAAAGTGCTTAAGTAAGCTTTTAAGTGTCGTAAATAATGCTTTTAGTGACACAACTCACTCTGCAAAGTGTCAGGAATATTTTCCTCATGTTTTGGCACTTTATTAGTTAGCCAGAAGCTAGTATGTTATTAAAAGTGCTGTGGCTTGTGCTTAGAGTACGTTTTAGGCACATCCAGTCATTATATCTTATTCCTAGAGACGCAGTTTTACAACCCTTGTATCCCTACACTCACTATGGGTGTAGTAAAATATTTCTGGCTCATACAGGCCCTTAGAGGCAGTGTCTGCCTGATGCTGGCTTTATCAGCATGTTCAATAGGTTATCCGTTCTAATGCTACTGTGCTTTAGTGCATCATGTTTGTCACTAAGGTTCAACTTGTAAATAATGTAGTGACGGCAATCAAAGTATGA
Organism: Helianthus annuus; assembly: GCF_002127325.2. Classification (NCBI taxonomy): domain Eukaryota; kingdom Viridiplantae; phylum Streptophyta; class Magnoliopsida; order Asterales; family Asteraceae; genus Helianthus; species Helianthus annuus. Next base: position 83,432,232 of record NC_035444.2, on the reverse strand, counting down.
TGCAGGAATATACAAGTACTAGAAATCAAGTAGCAGTTCGTCAGCAATTTCAGTTAAGCACAGTAATTAAGCAGCAATTATTTATTAATTAAATCGTACGAATACCTGGTTTAGTGAGGGTTGTCACAGACATGGTGGAAGGCCATGGTCCAGTCTACAGGAAAGGTTTCATTATACCACATGGGTTGGGACAAATTTGTTGAATTAATCAAGGAAACCTACTGCCCTCCACATGAGGTTGAAATGGTAAAGTCAGATACCCTGACTCTCACACTGAAAAAAATTTAGATTGTTGGAAGTATGTGTCCGATTATAATTCCATGTCCAGATTGGTTCCATATCTGATTTCACTAGAATCCAAACGCACTGCGCGTTATATTGGGGGTCTAGCACCCGAGATAAAAGGAATGGTGAAATCTTCCAAGCTTGCTACATTTAGATCAGTAGTGGATCTAGCTCTCTCACTTAGTAAATATGAAGTGAGGTTGATAACGTAAAAGTCTAAGGTTGATGGGAAGAGGAAGCGGGAGGATAACCGTTTCCATTATTCAAAGAAAGGAAGGTCCGGTTCAAACAAGAACCAAGTGAGGCCCAATGATAATAAGACCAAATGAAAATTGTGTGGGAAAAGACAGTGGGGGCAATGTCGGTCAGATCAACAACAAAGGCCCTATGGCATATGCAAGAAGATCGGCCACAAAACCCACAAGTGTAAAGAGATAAAGAATGTAGTGTGCTTCGAGTGTGGCGAGAAAGGCCACATCAGGACCAGTAGCATTAGATGTGCAACCGGTGGGAATTCCAAATCCGGATAGGTAAAGAAGTCAAATTCTCGAGCCTTTCAATTAACCGCGAATAAGGCGGTAAAGGACATGAATGTTAAAACAAGTATGTTTCTTGTTAATAACATCTACATACGAGTCTTATTTTGATTCTGGAGCTGATAAGAGTTTTGTAGATAATAATTTTAGTGAACTATTAAATTTACCCATAAGAGCTCTAGATCATTCATATGAAGTGGAAATGGCTGATGGCACCATTGAAATAGCCTGTAAGATTCTTGAGGGATGCGCTATATCCATCAAGAATTAATCCATCCCTATCAATCTTTAACCCGTGACTCTTGTGGGATTTGATATAGTCTTAGGCATGGACCGGTTATCGTATTACCACCAGGCCCGCATTTCCGGTGATAAAAACTTGATCGAAATCGAATCACCATCTGGCGAGACACTCATCATTCACGGAGACCGATATTATGGATTGATAGAGAGTGCATCACTATTGAAGGCATCTAAGTGCCTAAAAAGAGGATGTGTCATCTACATAGCACAGGTAATTGTTGATACACCAAAACCCAAGATAGAAGATATTACAGTCATTTCTGAATATCCTGATGTATTCCTAGAAGATTTACATGGACTACCCCTTGAAAAGCAAGTCGAGTTCAGAATCGATATATTGGCTGGTTTAGCTCCAATAGCCAGTTTTCTTGTGGGCAACAACCTCATCACAATCATTTTTCGCAATCATTTTTTTGTGACCGACCTATAGTAATCGAAATCTTGTTTTCAAAACTAGCTACCAGTTTTGCTATGGGAGTGTTTTGCGACTAAAGTGTAAACGCAATGTTTTGTGTCAAGTCATTTTTTACCAAATTTGGTTTACAAAACATGCATCAGAAAATGACTTCTGGTGTTGTGCTCTATTTAAGTTTCCGTTAGTTATCAAATTTTGTTTTGAGTACTTACTAAGACCACCCGTAGTGGAGGTTTTTTTGGCGTTTTCCCCCCCGAAAAAACGCCCCCACGCGCAATTATCGCCCCCCTGGGCGTTTTTTTCAAAAAAAATGCACACCTTCTTTTTTCCACACACCATGTTCAAGATCTTTGGCCAATGACAGGTGTTATTCTTTTTGTTTGGCCAATACCTTTTTTTGATGGTTTTTTTTATTTAATTCTATTACACCCCTTTTAACATAATGCCTCACAATGCCCACATCCCCACTACACTCATTTTAGAAAAAAACGACACATAATGCCCCATTGCTGACTGGACTGCCACATGACACAAAACGTCCAAAGATGGGTGCATTACTTGTGTCTTCCATTAGTTATATCTTAACGGGTAAATTACACTTTTCGTCCTTTATGTTTGTAGTGGGTTGCAATGGCTAGCCTTTAACTTCAATAATTACAGACACAATCCTTTATTAGGAAAACATGTTGCACGTTTCATCCTTTACCCAAAACCCAGTTAGAAAATTAAGTTAGTTTTAATCACATGCTTGGCACGTGAGGGCATTTAAGTCCATTCACCTACCAACTACCCTACCATATAAATTCCCCCTCTTCTCCCCCAAACCTGCAACGTCAATTTCTAATACAAATCTCATTTGCCAATTTTTAATAACCTGTAGCAACAACAATCTCTAGTAATCAACTGAGAGGAATAATCACAAACCCAAATCTGGAAATAAATGGACAATTAAAGTGGAAACATAGTTTACTAAATCAACGCTGTCAACAGAAATTAAAGTTACAGGTTTCAATTTATGTTACCTCACTGTCGATTTCATCCGCTGGAATCACGTTTCGTACTTTGCCAGCTCAGCAGGATCTTTGGTATGTTGCAAGGGCGATATAGTTTTCCCGATCACAATCATCATTATGATTATAATTATCGAGGTTAATATAATGATTGAAAATCTCTCTTGAATAATGAGAGAGGAATACATTGAATATATACTAATTTACAATACAATAAAATAGGAAATACAATAACAACATTTGACTATACATAAATAATGGAGAAATCATTGGCATGACAGTTGCAATGCCAATATTAGCTTTTATCCCCCCGCAAGCGCACAGGCGGTGGACATACACGAAGCAGGTCTCAAAAATGCTCGAACTGTGGACGTGGTAAACTCTTAGTAAAGATGTCCGCGACTTGAAGCTTGGTAGGAACGAACTTAGTGTGCAATTTTCCTGACAGAACTAGCTCCCGAACAAAGTGGTAATCTAAATCAATATGCTTTGCTCTTTTATGAGACACCGGATTTTGAGACATGAATAGAGCACTTCGATTGTCACATAAGAGAGTTGGACGTGAATCAGGTAAAGCATGAAGTTCCTGCAAAAGATGAGTTAGCCAAACGATCTCAGCCGCGGCATTAGCCATTGCACGATACTCGGACTCACAACTCGACATGGAAACTGTTGGTTGTTTCTTTGCACTCCATGAGACAAGGTTGCCGCCTAAGAAAATAGAATAGCCGTATGTTGACCTCCGACTTTCAATACAACGCGCCCAATCCGCATCCGAATACCCCAATATAGTTGAGAACTTAGGACGAGTGAACACAAGACCATGAGAAATAGTGCCCTTAACATAGCGAAGGATCCGTTTCACTAATTGGAAATGATGTTTGGTCAGAGCATGAAGGTGTTGACAAGCTTGGTTTACGGCATAGGCGAGGTCCGGTCTAGTGATTGTGAGGTATTGAAGAGCGCCGACTAAGGAGTGGTAATGGGTAGGATTGGAGTAGGGAGGACCATCAGAAGTGAAGGTATCGGTGGTCGATAAAGGAGTTGGGACAGGTTTAGCATGGTTCAAACCGGCTCGAGTGAGGATGTCGTTGGCGTATTTGGTTTGTGTGAGTAAAAGAGTGGACGTGGATTGAACAACTTCGAGGCCAAGGAAGTAGTTCAAAGAGCCGAGATCCTTAATGGCAAAGTCGTTATGTAAGCGACTTGTAAACGTAGTGAGGAGAGAAGATTAGTTACCGGTTAGAATATGATCATCGACGTATACAAGAAGGTACATGAGAGAATCACCATGATGAAAAACAAAGAGAGATGGATCCGCGCGGCTACACGAGAAACTGTGCGACACAAGAAAGGAACTGAGGCGTTGAAACCAAGCTCTGGGAGCTGGTTTAAAGCCCGTATAAAGCTTTGTTGAGTTTACAAACATGTGTCAGGAATTTCAGATCAACAAAACCAGGAAGTTGCTCCATGTAGACTGTTTCAGAGAGCGAACCATTTAGGAACGCGTTGTTGACATCGAGTTGATGTAACGACCAGCCAGGAATAATCACTAAAGATAAAACAACGCGTATGGTTGAGGCTTTTACAACGGGGCTAAAGGTATGAGTAAAGTCGAGGCCCGGAATCTGAGTGAAACCTTGAGCAACTAGACGGGCCTTGTAAAGATCTAAGGAGCCGTAGGAATGGTACTTGGTTCGATACACCCATTTCGAACCAACCACATTAGTGGCAGTAGGACGCGGCACAAGAGACCATGTTCGGTTTTGGTGAAGAGCTTGTAGCTCCGCGGTCATGGCATCCATCCAATGAGGATGTTTGGATGAGCTTTTAAAACCTTTCGGATCGACCGAAGATAATAAAGCTGTATGAAGGGATGAATGCATGGCTTGAGCTAGATAGGCAGAGTGTTTAGGATTTGGTTTAAATGTGCCAACTTTGGATCGGGTAACCATGGGATGGGCGGATGATGAAGTGGCAGAATTTAACGTAGGAGGAGGAGAGGGAGGCAATGAACTTTCAGTGGTTTCAATAGGTGAGGTTTGATCAGAGGGTGAAGGTGATTCAATAGGGGAAGTTGGGAAGGAAGAGACAGTGGGCGATGGATGGATTGGTGAATTTGAGGGAGGTGATTTGCAAAGGGAACATGGTGGGGTAGGTATACTAGGGTGTTTTGGTGGTGGAGCAGTATTGGGTGGGGTAGTGTTGTTAAAAGTGAGTGGGTCATGGAAAGTGGATAAAAAAAGGTCAGAAAAGTTTTGGGAGGTGGAAGTATTTGTGTAAGGGAAAAAAGTCTCATCAAAACGAGCATGGCGTGTTATATACATACGCGAAGATGCCGGGTCAAAACATTTGTAACCTTTGTATTGCTGGGAATACCCCATGAAAATACAAGGAATGCTACGTGGTGCGAGTTTGTGAGGAGCACAATCACGTAGGTACGGATAAACACAACATCCAAAAACACGAAGATTTTGGTAGTCGGGTTTAGTAGAGAAAAGCATTTCAAATGGAGATTTATTATTTAGTACATTGGTTGGTAACCGATTTATTATATACGTAGCCATACTAAATGCATCAACCCAATGAGTGGTCGGGACATGAGCATGGAATAGCATAGCTAAACCCATTTCTACTATGTGGCGATGCTTTTGTTCGGCACGACCATTTTGTGGAGCGGTGTACGGGCAAGAAAAACGATGAAAAGTGCCATTATCCTCAAAAATTTTCCGGACATATTGATTAACAAATTCCGTGCCACCGTCACTTTGAAAGACTTTGACCTTACGTGAAAACTGTGTTTGTACGAGCCGCAAAAAGGCTTGCAATGTAGAGTAAAATTCAGTTTTCAATTTAAGAGGATATAACCACGAGAATCGGGAATAATCATCTATAAACACAACATAATATTTATATCCATCTGAACTTAGGATGGGAGATGGACCCCATAAGTCACAATCAATAAGATCAAGAGGGTGAGAGGCACGTTTTTCGTTTAAATTAAATGGCAATTTTTAGGCTTTAGCAAGTTGACAAGGCGAACATAAATTAGGTTTCGGCAAAATAGAAGTAAATGTCAAACAACCATGTTTCTTTAAAATTGAAATAACATCATAGGCAACATGACCCAAACGATTATGCCACAACTCAAAGGAGGCTTTATTCGAAGAAACGGAAGCAAAAAAAGCCGAAGAATTATCCCAAAGCACATAAAGACCATTTTCACACCGACCTTGAGCGAGAGGCTGGCTTGTTTTCCGGTACTGAATAACAAAAAAACGTGTCTGAGAATAGAACATCAACATGATAATCTTTAGTCAACTTGCTAATTGAAAGTAAGTTCCTGGTTATATTGGGAACGACCAGTACATCATTCAAAGACACATTTTTATTGATGGAAACATGTCCTTTATGAGTTATAGGAAGTGAGTGCCCATTACCAAAGAAAACGGAAGTCGAACCAGTGTAAGGAGAAGAAGAATGGAGTTTACCGGTATCGCCGGTCATGTGAAGATCGGCTCCGGTGTCCGCGGTCCAGTCTGGGCCTTCGCTCGAGACATGACATTGAGCGTGAAAGGCCTAAGCAAGACCTTTGTCGCCGGAAGCGGCTGCCACAAAGGAGGAGAGTTTCGGACACTTGTTAGCGTAATAACCGTTGGTGCGGCTTAGTTGACAGTGTGGTGGTCGGCGCGACCCTTTAGAGGAGTTAGCGGAACGGTTTGAAGTGATAGGGCTGCGAGAAGTTTGGTTTCTGGATCGGTTAGAGGAGGAGGCACGGCTGCGAAAATTTTGGTGATGAGCAGTAAAAGCGACAGGAGCAGGGGTGGTGGGGTGTAGGGTGTTAAGAAATTTTTCCTGACTTTCAGCTTTGGTCAGGAGATCTCGGAATGAAAGGTCGTCACGAGTGGTACGGATAGCCGTAGACCAGCTCTCAAACGTTGGACCAAGACCACAAAGAAACCAATGAGTTTTATCTGTATCACTCACCGGATGACCAATGGCGGAAAGCTGATCATAGATGGCTTTAAATTTGCGACCGAAGTCAGCAATCGACGAGGAACCTTTGGTTAGTTGACGAAGATTGTCACGCAAGAGGTGCATTCGTTCCAAGGAGGTGTTACTATATGCCGCTTTGAGAGCGGTCCAGATCTGATGAGAAGTGGTGAAACCAAGGATTTCGGCCATAGCCTCCTCAGTTAAGGAGGAGTTGAGAATAAGGACAGCCTGCTGATCACAAAGAGACCAGGCGGTGTAATCAGGATTGGGCTGTTCTTTCGAATCAGCGATGACAGTTTTCGATGGCTGAGGAACGGAGCCGTCAACGTAACTGAGAAGTTTTTGGTTTGCAAGAAGAGTTCTGATTTGGTTGTGCCAGAAAAGATAGTTGGTAGAGGAAAGTTTGATGGTAAGCATGTGAAGGATGGTAGCCATAGGAAGGGAGGTTTCGGATGTGGTGACTTAGGAAGAGGAGGAGGTCGACATAGGTGAGAGGCAAGAAAGAATGGAGAGGATCGAAATTGGTATTAGGCTGATACCATGTAATGATTGAAAATCTCTCTTGAATAATGAGAGAGGAATACATTGAATATATACTAATTTACAATACAATAAAATAGGAAAATACAATAACAACATTTGACTATACATAAACAATGGAGAAATCATAGGCATGACAGTTGCAATGCCAATGTTAGCTTTTAGTTAATCATCATCAGATCTGGTGATCTGATCATAACAGCTTCAATTTCTGTTACCTCCCTCACCGTCGATTTCATCCGCCGAAATCATGTTTTGGTTCTCCGTTTTCGCTCGCTTCATCGCATTCCGTCTCCAATCATGATCTACAATCCTCTTTCAAACTATATGTCAAAAACCACAAAAAAATGTGTGTGGGTGTATCTGTGAAATAGAGATGAGTAGAGAGACTCTGTAGAGAGAGAAAGGTGTGGCCAGAGTGGGGTATCTATGAAATAGAGATAAACAGAGATCGAGTGTTTTATTAATTATTTTTTTAATAAATAAGTAAAAGGACAATTATACCCGCATGTGCAATGCACATGACTATATTTAACCATGAAAAGTAACTAGGTTAGGACAAAAGGACGTAAGGTGTAACGGGTTTTGCAAATAAAAGACTGTGACTGTAATTATTGAAGTTAAAGGTCATCCATTGCAACCCACTACAAACATAAAGGACGAAAAATGTAATTTACCCTATCTTAAATTCATAATCACTAAAAGAACCAATATAACAACATAGGGAAAACAAAAGTTTTTAAAATACCTATCTCTAACGTTCTTGGATGCAACGATTGTTTGCCGGCCTACCTAATCCAAATGCTACATTCCAAAATCCAAACAATAAACCTTTACACACACTCATATATAAAATATGTACAAGTAAACACACACACCCAACCTCTGGATACAGAAAGGCCAACTGTTATCTACATTTAACTATAATATGGCGGAAGTGTTTGAGGGGTCTCCGGAGGTGGTGATGGTTAGAAACAAGCAGGTGATTTTCAAAGACTACGTGAATGGATACCCGAAAGAGTCCGACATGGTGGTAACTTCGGACGCCACTGTTCGATTAGAACTGCCAAAGAATGAAGATGGCCAAGTTTTGTTAAAGAATCTCTATTTGTCATGTGATCCGTATATGAGGGGTCGCATGAGCAAGAGGTTAGAAGGAAGTTACACTCCTCCTTTCACACCTGGTTTGGTATGTATTGATCACTTATTATAATATATACCTTTTAAAAAGAATTTACCGTAATATATATGAGAATCCATTACGAACCACCTTTTATTGTGAGAATCGCGAGAACCAATGTAAATACAATAAAAAATAGCTAAAAAATCAAAAAAACACACAAAAGAAATCTTTTAATGTTTTTTATAAAAAAAATCGCTACTTTTCGTCATAAAAAAAAAAATTTTTGATAACGAAAATTAGCGATTTTTTTTGTAAAAATATTAATTTTTGTGTTTTTTAGATTTTTTAGGTTTTTGGGCGTTTAGCTTTATGGTTTAGTTTTTAACATTTAACTTGGGTGGGGGTTAGGTTTTTTTAGGTTTTGGGGGAGTTTAGCTTTATGGTTTAGTTTTTAGCATTTAGCTTGGGTGGGGTGGGGGGGGGGGGGGTTAGGTTTCTTTAGGTTTTTTTTTTTTTTTGGTGGGGTGGGGATGGGGGATGGGGGTTAGGTTTTTTTTAGGTTTTTGGTGTAGTGGGTTTATTTTGTTGTATTCATATTGGTTCTCGCGATTCTCGTAATAAAGGTGGTTTTCGATGAACCGTACCCTATATATATGATAGGTTTTTTTATTTTTTCCCAAATTTTCCTTTTTGAATTATTTCATCTAGATTGATCTGTTAATGGACTTATTCTTCAACATGCTCTTTAGATAAAAAATTTTATTTTAATTTTTTGTATGAATTTACTATGATTTCCGACATCATAAGAGGTAATTTATCCTAGGACCATGGACACACCAGGTATATAGGATTTGTAGTCATTGATCTGGCAGGTTATTTTATTTTATTTATATATAACGTATGTTACCGAATTCGACATCATAAATTATTTATATATAACACATGCAATTTTGATTTTAGATCAAGTAAATAGCAATTATTAAAGTTTACAACGAGATATATGCAATTCTCCCTTTTTCTAATTAGTTATTATACGGTTCATGAATTTTCGTGGTTATGATTACCTCAAAAATCTCATCATACCTCTTGGTTTTACTGGATGGAAACAACAATTTATCTTTGTTTATGTGGCTTGGCATGACCCGAACCAAAAATTCTAACGTCGAGTTAACTAAGAGGCATCTTACCACAAAAGACTGATCCCACTGGAAATAAATATTGGGTCCCTCACTAACTCAGAAGAAGTTCGTTTTGAATAGGCAAATAATACAAGTTTCGAATCGTTAAGTATTAAGTCATTTTGTATATTGTCTTCTACAGCCTATATCCGGATATGGAGTTGCAAGAGTTTTGGATTCCACTCACCCCAAATTCAATAAAGGCGACTTGGTATCAGGAATAACCAATTGGGAAGAATATAGTTTGATCATGAATACTGAGTCGTTAATAAAGGTTCAACAAACGGATATTTCTCTTTCCTACTATACCGGAATTCTTGGTAAGTTAAAGTTATGCTGATCGATATGCTAGTTTGCTCGGAGGCTTCAACCTTCTTGGGGTGTAATGTTGATTCTAAAACCGTGTTTATTTCTTAAAACATATATGGTTTTGCTTAAAGACAGAAGATCAAATAAAAATACCCTTATCATATAAAACGTACCAATAAGGTGAAAAGGTAAAAAAAACACGGTGACATTTTCGTAATTATTTACTCGTAGAGTAATTATCAAAAATTGCCCTACAAATGATCTTGTAGGGTAATTTTGTAAAATATTCTTATAGGATAATTTTGATCTTGTAGTGTAATTTTGTAAAATGCTCTTGTAGGGTGATTTTGATCTTATAGAGTATCATAATTACTCTACAAATGATCTTGTATGGTAATTTTGTTATTTTACGATAATTTTAATCTTGTAGGGTAATTTTGTATAGTATCATAATTACTCTATAAATATATCAAAATTATCCTATAAGATCAAAGTTACCCTATAAGAACATTTTACAAAATTACCTTAGAAGATCATTTGTAGAGTAATTTTGATTATTACCCTACGAACAAATAATTACAAAAATAACACCGCGTTTTGTTTTTTTTTTCATGTCTTTCGTACGTTTTGTACGATCAGGTTGTTTGTCCGTGAACTTAAACAAAATCCTAATACATGGGAATATGATGACACAAATTTTTTATATATGATTTCTAAAAGGCATAAAATCACACAATCATAAAATTGAAAAGATTGAGATCTTAGAGAGTTGTAGTCCAAAAGGAATAAATGGGGCGTAGCTTTGTGGGGGCTAGGGGTGCCCTGGCCCACGTCGATATTTCGCTCAGTAGTGTAAATTTTCC